>NC_138147.1:8685000-8892500 GCF_964199315.1 Orbicella franksi
CGCTTTTAGTGACTACAAGAGCGCCTTTTTAGGTAAAACAAGCGTGAGAGAAAGTCTCCGGCAGTGCACCCCAGACAACCGCGGAAACCGTTTATCACCCCGGGATATTTATACCCACAAGTATCTTCGTATTGATTCGATTTTGCGCTCTCCTGGTAAATAAAGAATCCATTTCAAATCTGTATCCGTTCCTAATCGACAATTAAGTGCCTAATTTAAAACCTGATATTCACAAATTACCACAGAAACAGGTCTTTTCCTTGTACAAAAATAAAAAAAATTAAACAAACAAATAAACTGAGACATTTTCCATCCGGCTAGATCGATCCTAGAACAGTAGAAGTAGTGTCGTGGTTACGTAAGCGTTGATATGATAAAAATTGAAGCTGTGGCTGATCACCTGACATAAAGATAATATACTCACCCAGTCTGGAAAAAACAGGAAAAAAGGGTCGAGAAAAATTGGCATCAATATTTTGGTCTAGAACGGGTGTAAAAACAATATTTCAGCATCTAAAAGCTTCAGCTGGCTAAATATACGAAATATTAACTGCATAACATTTTACGAAACTGTATGATTTCAAACGGAAAATCGCGAAAAATGCCATCAACGGGCTGTTTTGAAGGTTTATCTACATTTTTATCGCATTGAGAGGATTCTTGACTCCTTGGCTCACCACAAACAATGATTTACGGTGCAATAGGTCTCGTTAAGCTCTTTATTATCATTTTCTGAATACTTATCCAGTGACGTTATTTTCTGATCATGGTTTTCATTTTTACGATATTTGTGATGTTTTCACCATATGCCAAGAAAGAGAAGATTTCTTTACAAAACTTTGCTCCACAAAAAAAAAAATAATAATAATGTTTCCACCTTGGAAGATTATTTCTAGCGATATCTTGTTTTGAGAACCTTTCTACCTGTTTATTCAGAACGTGCAGCTGTTCTGTAACTGTGGTGACGAAAATTATGTTAGGTATTTCGTTCCTACCGAGTCCGTAAGCCGTTTAACTTAAAGAGAGGTTTATAAGTTACAAGGATCGGTGGATTTCATGTGTTTACATTTTCCCGGCCTCATAGGATCAACAGCGGACACTCCCGTGGACACTTAACCGCTTTCGATTTCAGAATTGTCTTATTTTGTGAGCCTGCTTAGATGAGCCTCCGTTTCTTTTGCTCACCGACTGGTCGGTGTTACGACGTTTTAAAACGAGTCGCACTCAAGGCCGTAACCAGTAAAATCCAGGCACTTGAATTGTCTCAGTCATCTTTTTAAGTTTTGTTTTTCTTGTCGTTGAATGGAGAAAGTAAAACACTGCTAAATACTAAGGAAGAGATTCTAACCATGGACAATCTCTCAATCGTAATTTTTTTCTGGCTATGGCCCTAGCACTGGGGACAAGAATGATGGGAAGGAGTAAAATCTCCTCCCCAGGGTGCTCGCGCGTTTTCGGTTAGCATATTTTATCTCATTATATTATTGTCTCGAAACAGCGCGCAAAACACAGACGAGCAAACAAATAGACAATGTAAGATACAAACTTGAGCTTATTTTATTGAAAAGTAAGGTACAACAGACTGTAACATAAACAACGGTTATCACATAATTAACTTAACAAGAATATGTGCCTCTTTCTCATGCATTTTATTTCTCATGTATTTTTATGACAATTGAGCTTGTACTGATTGCGTGCACGTGGTTCTAAAAAAAATTCTGTTCAGTTCTGTGAATTCAGTTAACTCTTGTGAATAAATCTCGTAATACTTAGCACGTGTCTGTATAGCAAGATCTGATCACTGATTGGCCTTTCAGGTTAAATGAAGTCTTTTATTTTTTATTTTATTTATCTAATCTAAGACTCGGTTATCTCTGACTAAAATGAAAATGCCACACTTTTCAAGCCGAATCAACCGACCTCGACAGCAGACGAAAATGGAGGCGCTTACGCTGTAGGTATGCAACGCGTACAAAGTGAAAAATGCAGGATGCGTTGTGGTCGAAGTTGACTCATCTTGATCTTCATTCAACGGCAAAACCTAAACTTCAATATTGAGACACTTCATTGTGCTTGTTGTTGACATGGTCGTCTTCTTAATGAAATCTTCCTCATCTTCAGTACTGAACTTTACTTCAAATATGGATAGCAGAGTTCTAAGCTGTTGAAACAAGAGAAAAAGGGACGCTACGTAAAATACCTTTTAGCGTTTTGAGCATATGAGTAGGTATAGGAAAATAACGGGGGATGGGGACTCTTGTAACGATGTCTGGTGCGGAATGGGGGAGGAGTGAGTAAGGGCAATTGCGTTTAAGTATCGTTGTGGCCCGGGTTGTTCGAAAGGTAGTTAACCCTATCCACCAGATAAATCACTATCCAGCGGATAGCATGGTTTGTTTTGTTTGTTTTGCGCACTGGGTCCAGGAAAGGAGGGTAAACGAAGAGTGGAGGGAGCCAAGCAAAAGGAAATTACATGCAAAATTCGTTCGCCAGTTATTTGTTACAATTTAGCGGCGTGGAACAAGATTAAATCATTGCGAATGCTGACAATAATGTTACTGAAATTTATGGAAAGAGTCTTGATTGAACATTTCTTTTCTATATAAACTTACTATGCTAAATTAAAACAGTTAGCAAACATGCATGAAGATAAGCCAAAAGACTTCTTTGTACCTCTTTAGACGTCATTACGAATTCGCTTTGCTGCAAAGGCTCGTGTTGCCCCAAGCCTTTTCGAAGATACCGAGAATGGACAGGACAACAGTTTAACGTGTACAAAGCTCCTGCGAGAACTTCACCAGGCCAAGTGCATTCAGAGGTTTTAGTCGAGGCAGCGTCAATGTCTGCCATCAGTTCAGCTTCGCTTTCGACCCACAAACCACCTGAAAGGAATTACAAATAGATTTGAAATCTGTTGGGAGTTTATCACATGTCACCTTCCTCTTAACTTGATGAATACTTTAGCAGTTTTTAAGCTCAGCTTGAACAACTAAACAATGACATCCTGTATTACTATACTACGATAGCGATCCAGTAAGGGAAACCAGTACTAATGGACACCAATGGCATGATAGAAAACGTTGTTCAGTGTGCATTCTAACGTAGGGCATGTAGTTCCCAGTGTTTTGGTCCGGCTTTGTCTCGCGGGCTGGTGCTTCACATAGGGTTAACCTCGATGAACCTTTCCCCCTTGGACAGAATTGTCCAGGAAAAATTGCTATGACTATGACCCTAATGTCAAAAAAAAAAAAAAAACAGAAATTAGTTAAAGCGGCTGTGTTACCTACTGAAGTCGAATTTGAGTCCGATTAGGAGATTGTCGAGGAGACACCTTAGCTAAATGTACGTAATTGATACTGAAATTATTGTTGTAAAAAAAGGTAAAATCTACATGCGAGCCAAGTAGTCCATCAGGGCGGAGCTTATCCCGGTTACAGTAGCATGAAGTGACTAGGAGTATTTCTACCCCGTCCTGGATGGGATGCTATTCCATCGCAGGGTTACCCCCAGCATTAAATTCGCCGGTACCCATTTATACACTTGGGTAAAGACGGACACTGTAGCGTAGAGTGTCTTGCCCAAGAACACAACACAATGTCCCCGGCCAGGGCCCAGTTTCTCGAAAGCCCTGGGGCCCGTTTCTCGAAAGCCCCGGAAACTTTTCGGGCCCGTAAATCCATTTCTAGTTCATCTGTATCTAAAAACGGAGAAGTGCACACGCCTGGAACTTCTTGTATGAAGGGAACCTCTCTTCATATTAAGAATATGTGAATAAAACAGCTCTGTAATTGTAAGGTTCGAGATTTTGCTATGGCTTTACTGACCCGAAAAGTTTCTGGGGCTTTCGAGAAACGGGCCCCTGGAAACTTTTCGGGTCCGCAAAGCCATCTTTAGTTTATGTGTATTTAAAAACAGAGAGTTGTGTACGCCTGAAACTTCTTGTATGAAGGGAACTTCTGGTCATATTAAGAATATGTGAATAAAACAGCTTTGTAATCATAAGGTTTGAGATTTTGCTACGGCTTTAATTTCCGGGTGCGAAAACTTATCGGGACCTTCGAGAAACGGGCCCCAGGGCTTGAACTCGGGCCGCTCTACCCGGAGTCGAGCGCACTAACCATGAGGCCGCCGCGCCTCCAAACAATTAATACTGTAGTTGAGAGATATTTGTATTGTTGAAAATCTAATCCTGTATTTCAAGTATGAAGAAAGGGAAATAGTTAAAGTGTGATCTCCATGCCTTAATACCTTCTTTACCACACCCAACCAGTGCAGTGAATTTGCGAGAACAATCTCCAACAGGTTTTATGCCATCCATAGTGGACAACACGGGACGCAAAATCTTCAAGATATCTTCCTTTGAGCAGTCACCATACGTTTCAAGTGTACTGACGCGAACTGGCTTCTTCAACATCTTCAAATCTACACAACTGCTAATGGTATTTGTCCACTCTGGGTGTTTTTCTTCTGGAACGAGCAGAACGATGTCTTTCGTCTGGGTTGCCACGAGAGACTTGATAACTGACAGCACGCTGAAGCCTCCCTTGGTAGAAATATCGTCCAGCGTTACTATGGCAACGGAAGAAGCGTGGCTGAGCCTCATAGCTGCTTTGATGAGAGAATCAACTGGTTCGTCCGGTTTACCGTTGACTTCGATAACTGGTTTAATGCATCGTGTTTATCAAGTGTTTCCAGCTGCTGAATGAGTTCCATTGCCTTGTCAGAAATCAAGGAGCCCAAAACAGGCTGCTCACATATGAATACGGCTCGAGTTTGAAAAAATCCGCTCTTTGGGGTGTGCATCTTGTTGAAAGCCTCGTTGCTTAGATCAGTTATGAAATTGCAGCAGTTCGCAGTTGGGCTCAAGCTTATCATCAGAGAAAGTTCTGAAAACAAAGGCAAAATAAAACCAATTAAATCTATCGCTTTCAATCAATCAATCAATAGATCGACCTATCGATCGATCGATCAATCGATCAACCAATTAATCAGTTAATCAGTCAATCAACCGATCACTTATATCTAATCAATCAAACAATAACCAACCAACCTATTTAACCAACAAACTAACTAATTTAGAAATATGCAAACAAACAAAAACAAAAGAGAATTGATACACAAGAATGATAGACCGTGAGTAGTCGTCACCTCTGCTCTGAAGCAAACCTCGAGCCTAGTTATTACCCATCAGAACAAGAAAGAACCGATTTCATTTTTATACGGGGAACGTTTTCAAAACAAAAAAGGTAGGTAATTAGCCTATAAGAGAACGCTTTGTCATGACATACTTGAATTGGTTAACACCTCCATTGCAGTTGTTCCACAGCCCCAGAACATACATACATCTCCTTCCTTGATATTCGGTTCGTCATCATATTCAGGGTGTAGAAGATCCTGAACACCAATCCAGCAAGGATCACCAACGTGTAAAGGGGCTCCGTGCACTTGTTCCAAAACGGCAGTCACGTCTGCGGCCCTATGAACTAGATTCCTTGGCATTGGGCGCATTGATGCGACTACATTCCCCGAAAAGGGACCCACTGAGATGCAAGGAATCTTAGTCTTGTAGCTCGGCACAGATCTGTCGACCTGCTGGTGTCGAACTGGAAGGCCAGCGCTCGTTAGCGCGAGTTCAAACGAGTGGCTGCAGCCGAGATAGAACGCAACAAAGTCATCAAATGGTATGTCCAGTATGTCTGTAACGGTTTTGGTGTGGACTCCGTGCTCAAATATCCCGTATGCTGTCTGATCTGTCCTGAGAAGTTAAAAATTGAACTTAGTTTTTGGGAATTTATGTATATTATTGTACCGCTTTTAGCGAATATACACCGAGTTAGCTAGATACCCGAAAACTTTTCAGTTTACTGTGCAAAACTCACTCCCTCCATGACTGCAATTGCAGTGGAGGTGGAAACCCTTCGCTTCTCGAAACTGTAATGCCCACGAACAAGTATCCTTGCCTCCCATTCTGTGCTAAATAGAGGTTAGAGGTACTCTTCATATGTACAGGGCCTTATTATCCTTCCAATTAATTTATTATTCACTTCCTTCTCAGTGCGCGAACGAAAATCGTCTCAAACGAGAAGGCTATCAGCCTGTCTCGTGCGAGGTGACGCGTGAAAGGGTCTCGTGTGAAATGGCCTCGCGTGAAAAGGGCGTCCTACTCGCGTGTTCACGTGGTAAATAAGGCGGAAGAACAAGCTAGAACTCGTAGTCTAAATAATTACCGAATGTCCGAATCAGCAGCTATGGGTGAAGCGGACACTTCTCCTGGTTTGCTCTGATGCACTATTGGGCACGGACCATGGTTCATCCGGCAAAATTCAGAGAAGTGCCCTGCTGCCGAAGAAGGAACAATGTGAACGCTGACTTGGGTAAAAGCTGCTGATATACCGCTCGTCGGGAGTGATGGAAAGATGTTCTGTCGAAACTGACCCCTCGCTTGAGCCGGGCTCCAGTTTGCTCGGTCCTTAAAAGGCAGCATATTCGTTTCTAAATCAAGTAAAAGATATCGAGACCACAGTTAGAATTCTCATCCCTGTTGCAATGGTTGTCAAGTTAACCGTGACGTGTGATTTATCGGAGATGTATTACGTATTTCTGCAATTTCTGCATTTTTAATACCAGTAAGAATTCAGGATGGATATTGTTAATACAACTATTACAGTCGACTCTCAAAAATGAACACAGTAACATTTACGCACCTATAAATCAGCCATTAACAAAATCAGCTGGAATTTATGCAAAAACTGAACATAGGTCATGGTCTCTAAACAATACTTTTAAGCGAGTTGACTGCATTGTTCATGGGCGTTGACTGGAACTGAACACAAGCTTAGCTTAGGGGAACAAACCAAAGGAAAATTAATTATTCATCTCTCCATCTCGACGTGGTTTCTTTTGTTTTATTCCCCTAAGCCTCGGAACCAAGTTAGAATTTTCATATATCGGAAATGCCTATTTAAAGAAGCGTCAGTGAACGGTATAGAATAAACAGATTTTTTGAAATACGTTTACAACGTAAGTGGTCTGTCATGATTGAGTATGAGGTCTTTGACTCTTTTAACGACCATCCTTATATTATGTCAAATCTCTTTTTGGTTAAATAAAAAAATAAAACAGGGTCGCACTATCTAAAGCTCTGGCCAAACGGACTCTCAAGTAGTCGCAAGCAGCCGCACTTTGATCTTTCGCAGAGACTTGCGTCGGGTGGCTAAACAGACTCGCAAATTTCCTCACAAGTACACGCAAGTCGCAAAAAACCCATTTCAAGGCAGACATACCCTGTATTTCATTGGCTAATAATATGTTGATGGACGTCACTCAACTAGCGTTGACTTGGGTTGGATGGCCAAACGGTAAAAAACTTGCGTCGACCTAGCGTGCAAATTTGATCTCGTTCAAAGTGAGCGCAAGTCGTCGCAAGTCATCGCAAGTGCACGTAAGGCCTGGCCAAACGGAGTCACAAGTAGACCCAAGTTTTTAACTTGCGTTCTACTTGCAACTCCGTTTGGCCAGGGCTTAACATAGCGTTAAACCCTGGCCAAACGGACTCGCACTCAGAACTTTGGTCCAACGGTAGCGTTTTCATTCAAGAATATATCCCGGATGTACCGAGAACGCTAAAATAACACAATACGGGATAATGGTATCCGGTGTCCCACCACCGGGGACGTAACCGAAGGACAATTTACAAAACACTTGCATGTACAGTCGAACCCCTATTAAACGGCCACCCTTGGGGAGATGGACTGTGGCCTCTTAAAAGGGTTTGGCCGCTTAAATAGAGGTAGAAACAATAGAAAAGCCATCACTGGGACTTCGATTGCTGGCCGCCTAATAGGGGTGGCCGTTTAATAGGTGGCCGCTTAATAGGGGTTCGACTGTATCTCTAAACAAATGATGTAATATTTCGTTCAGTTTAGTTGGCAGGAGCACTCAATGCATCCGGTTTCGGTAAATTATCTGTTCTGAAGGCTGGCTGTTCTTGAGAGAATTTAGCCTGCATAGCAAGCGTTTCTGTGGGGTTCGGGAGCAAAGAATTACAGCGCGAAAAATGGAGTGAGTAAAATAGGGGGGAGGGGGAGGGGAAGGAAGGAAGTTAAAATTTTACATGTAAATTAAATTGCGATAGTTGTATTTTTCAAACCGCCAAGAAATAGACAAAACGTATTTACTTCAAGATAACTGTTAGCTCAGAAGAATGATCAAAGTGTAAATTACAAACTGTGTGAATATGAAATCCAGGCAAGTTTCCTTCTTTCTGTACTGGCCCGTGTTGAAAATGTGCAATTTTGCATAAATTTCATCGGCCATTTCGGTTGATTGTGCGGTATTTCGAACTTTCCTAGATTTCACAAAAATGTGAACTCGCTGGAACTTTGAAGGTATATTTCTGAAAATAGTTCACCAAAAGGGTCTTTTTGACCCAATAAAAGAAAATCCGAATTTTCCGACCTGTCGTCGGGTTCTCCATATTTACTGGTAATGACTTTTAAAATATTTGAGAGAAAACCGCCGATGACTGCCCCTGACTTGACTAAAGAAAGAGAGCTGTCTTACTTGCCTTGTGCTACTTCTCCTTGTCCGAGTATTAGCACGTTTCGGCTTGTAAGACGTGACCTTGGACAGTTCTACGTCCAGTACAGTAGAAAAATATCTGAAATCAAGAAGTGAAGAACAGGCAGCTACAGGGGGCAGATTGCGGTTTCCGTCTTGGATTTCAACAGACGGATAAACATGATCGCATGACTAAGGGACGAAGGGACGAAGGGACGAAGGGACGAAGGGACGAAGGGACGAAGGGACGAAGGGACGAAGGGACGAAGGGACGAAGGGACGAAGGGACGAAGGGACGAAGGGACGAAGGGACGAAGGGAGAAGGGACGAAGGGACGAAGGGACGAAGGGACGAAGGGAAGATGGGACGAAGGGCGAAGGGACGACGGAATGAAGGAGTTATTGAAGAAGCAAAGAAACGAAGAAACGAGAAACGAAGGAACGAAGGCACGAAGGAAGAAAGGACAGCAGGAAGAAAGGAAGAAAGGAAGAAAGGAGGAAAGGAAGAAAGGAACAAAGGAAGAAAGGAAGGAAGGAAACGAAACGAATTCGAAACATAAATTTAAAATATTGGCTGTCGTGGCTCACGCTCTCTAGGATACGCAGAATTTGGTTATTTCACGCACGATTTATTTTGCAGAAAGAGACAAAGATTTACAACAGGTGCGCACAGCCATTGTTCTGCTCGTTAAACCTATTGTTTAGTAACGTTTCCGTTGCCGTCGCCAGTGTGATTTGCTTTGTTACGGGTTTTAAAAAACCCCTAACAAATCGTTTCGCCTAAAGAAAGGAACGCCTAGAATTCAAAAACGACCGATACTACGCGTACGTTTTTTGCGCTGCTAGCTTGCTCCTCAACTGGCCGAATGGAATAGAAAGAGAACTCCGAGCTAATGCCATAATGCTGGGCTGGGCTGGGCTGCGTCGCGCCGGGTTGCTTTGCGCATTTTGGTTGACTTTTCTTTTGACATATTCCATGTACAATCGTCTCTTGGAAAATGCGTACTTAATTCTTACAATCTTGGGTACGCTTATTGGGTATACAGTAGTTTGGTAAAATTTAACTGGGAAAAGTAGTGAAACCACACGCTCAACTATTTATGCTGACGGATGAGTTTTTTTAGTTTATGATCCCAGTAAAACAAATCGTCTTTTTCCTTTATGGTTAATGGAGCTCTTCTTTTAGGCTTGGCTAAATCTATGTAAATGTTATTCCTAATAGATACCTTGACGGCTAAAATAGTGGCGTTTTGTCTTGAGCACCCTATGTGAGACCAAATCTGGGATTTATTCACCTTTGCGAAGCGATGAGCATCCCTGACCTATTCACATGAGAGTCCCTGCCCCCACCATTACTAGCCATAAAATGAACGCTGATCAAGGTGGAAAACTACCAAAGAGATTATAAAAATAGCCAAAATTAACACGAGCAAGGGTGTTTAATAAATCGAGGGAGCAAAAACACTCCATAGGCATAAATGGCCCTCAAGACAAACTGCATGTTCTCACACAGCTGGCAAGCAAAACTGAAAAAAAAATGATTGCAACACAGCACAAAATCTATTTCGTTAACTTTCATTTCCTTTCTTAACCAAGCAATACTACTTTCTAAAATCCCTAACCTTGAAACTACAAATCTGCTTTTTTGGCAGGCTTGTTTTATGCATTTTGCAGGCCTTGTATTGCACACTGACAGACAAATGATTAAGTCTACTGTAGTTACTAGTTCCCAAATATGTGTAATGGGGGCAATTTTTAATACATGTAGTACTGAATTTGTAACTGTGGAAGACACAGTTACTCTTACAACTGATCCTGTTTAATACCATTTGCAGCCTTCATTTGGAGAGTCACAAGTGATGTGCCAAATAACAGCTGCAATGGAGACTAGCAGCAAGAACTCTCTCTCCTCTACACAGGCTCAGAGGTGTTTTGGTGTTAGGAGAATCCACTGAGTGATGCAAGTACAGGTGCAGTGTTAATTTAAGGGTAATGATGGGGGTGCAGGATTGATCCATTCAACTTTGCACCTGCACTAACTTGGCTCAGTGGATTTCTGTAATGAACATCCAAACCTCTGGGTAGGACACTGTGGAGGGTCCTGCAGAAGAGAGAAGCCAAGACTTTCTATTGAAAAAGGCTGTACATCTGACTGGAAAGAATTTAATTAGCCAAGTAGAGACTTTGACAAGTGCAACATTATCCTAGGAGGTTGATTCGTCTGTATATTTAACATTAACATTAAGAGGTATAAGTTTTTCTGATCCTAGAATGCTGTCTAATAATGTTGACAGAGTGGTGAGGTCTTCCAGCATCAATCTCGTATTGTGTGAGACATCCTGCAAGCAAAAAGGAAATTAAGAAAATTTTATTCTCTTTTCTCTGTTCCAGCATCTTTGTCAGGTTGGCTACTCAAATAATTATCTAGCTTCCATTAATGTCATTAATATTCCTGGGTATGCACTGGTCAGAGTAAATAAGTCTTTGAATTGGTATCTCTTCAAACAAGATTTTGATAACTTATTGGGCTTATGCATGCATAATTTAATTAAAAATAAATTAAAACATCTTCATTGATTAATGCGCAGTTCCAGAAAATATTCATACCCACCCAAGGGAAGGTCACTGGAGATTCCAGGGGGGTGGGGGTGGTGGTGGGGTAGTCTCAGAGCCAAACATCTTAAAAGGCAATATGAAACTACATGTGAGCTGGAATTTCCAGGGGGTGGAAGGGGGAGGGGGTTACACTCAAAACCCTTCTGCAAGGAGAAGTACATAGTCATATTTTCTGGGTTCACAGACTAGATTCTGTAACCCTTGAGACTTTTGTTTCTTTCAAAATTTCCAGCAAGCATGCTTAGGGTCCTCTTCACGTGGACTACTACAGTCAGTCGACCTACAAATGTATGCCAAGTATCAGACAACAGTCGAACCCCTATTAAGCAGCCACCTCTATTAACGGCCAGCAATCCAAGTCCTGATGAGGGCTTTTTTATTGTTTATACCTCTGTTAAATGGCCAGCCTCCTTTAAGTGGATACCATCTCTTTCCCCCGAGGGTGGCCATTTAATAGGCATTGAACTGTAGTTACATGTAGCTGGCTTCAATTAAGACCCTTACATCCTATTCAGACAATCTTTTTCCATTTAATATGGATGAAAAACTGCACAGTGAGTTAAATGAACCTGTAATTCAATAACACATTACCTGTGCTGCTGTTTGTGCTCTGCTGAGATGGAATGTCGAGCTTTGCAGTTTATCAACTGCCGACTTGTAACACTTAGTGAAGCCCTCTACAAGGTGACTTCGCAGCTCCAGATTTCTTTCTCCTAGATTATAAAAGGATCACAAGCTAGTAAATTAATAGCCTATCAGCAATCTGTTCAAACAATGTTGTGTTCCAAAACTATTGTGTACATGTATAATTATGCATCTGTGATAAATTCTGGATTGGTATGCCTGGTTGAAATGTGCAAATATTGCATACACTGTACAAGTAGTTAGAGAAAAAAGGCTACAAAGTCATGTACAAGTACTGGATGACTATGTAGCAGAGAAGCAAAGGAGAGCAGAGGGTGTTCCCACAAACACAGCTACACCATTAGAAGACTGAGATGTCATACTAAAGTATAAATTGTAAAAAATTAAGATAGGAAACTGCTCCCTTTTCTTCCTAGTGCTCCTAAAACCTTAAGCCACATGGAAATATATGGCGCTACATGTATATACATGTAATTAATATTAATAATGCTACATACTTACTCAGTTTACGGTGGAAGGGGCTAATTTTATGTCCACGTATAATGTATCCATATTTCCGTATGTAAAAGCAAACAAAAGTAATACATTTGCATTATTGAAATAATTACTATATTCATTTGACAGCTTAAAAATTAATATGCAACAACACATTAATTGCACATTACACTGTATATGACATTTTGAAGTGAAAATTTCAAAAACATGTATCAGTAACATAAAAGATTGTAGATAGAGTTCAATAATCCCGAAAACTGGAATCAAATTTAAACCCCAACATAAATAATAGGAACAATGAGTCGAAAATATGAATTTCAGCTGTAAAATTTTACACATTATATTTGTAATCTTTTTTATTATATTTGTAATCTTTTTTCATGATGGTTTCAATTAACCAGAAACCCATTAACAAAATTAAGAAAAGGTTCACTTTCTCTTTTATTTGAAAACTTTTCTTTAACTGTTGACTCGGGATAACTATTGCACAATCACTGACTTTGACTTTTTAATGTCATTTACAATCAATTACGCACTTACGAGTCAAACTTGTAAACAATCTTCTGCCTTTTGGTTTTAACACCAGCACTTGTGTCCAGTTCAAATTCCTGCAGTTCACTATCAACATCTTGATCTTCTTTCAAATGTTTACTGTCTGTCTCTGAGTCGTCATCGCCTTTCTCATTTCTTTTCTTGTGATCAGCATCATCATCATCTTCATCATCAGTTTCAGATGCTTCTCCACTGACCATTGTGCTACTCACCATTGTGTTGCGCATGAAGGATGTCGTGTTCTGGTCGGGTTCACTGTTGGAAGTTCCATCTCTACTTGATACTTCTTGTGTTTCCTTTTCCGTTGTTGGCTCAGACCTTTAGATAAAAAAAATTCACTAAGAAAATTTGTATTCATCTAATGCTTAGTTTATTAAGACTCCAGTGCTGTCATTCAGTTTTCAGTCAATTGCAGCCTTGATCTTCAAACCAAAAACAAAACAAACAAACAACCACCATTTTATTTTGTATAATACAGAGAATATCATACAGCAAAAGAATACATTAAACTTAAATAAGCAAAAACACCACTCAAAATAGTAAAAACTAAACAAGCTGAGTAGACCAATAACAAACTTGCTACCTTTTGAGTGATCAACTTATTACCCATAACATCAAGGGCCCAACAAAATATACTCAGGCATAGCTGGTGTTGTGCGTTATGGCCCTTATTGACAGCCCTGGAAGATAATTCTTTACCTGCTCTGAATACGTTCCTGCAATATTAGGATTTCAAATTTCCAGCAAGCTGCTATGTTTAATTTTCCAAAATTTGCCAAGAAATTATGATAACATTGTGACTGTGTAGTTGAGTATTTTCAAAATACTGCACCGTGTGAATTCAGAGATATGAAAGTGCTACTGAACGCAAAATCTTCTTCGGTAGACTCCAAACACTCCATGAGGTAAACATGGCGGCGATCGGGTGATTCAAACGTCGTATTCAAACCACTTAAAGAGATATCACCTTAAAACCCAAGAACCAGTTAAAGGGAAAACTTCAGTATACTTTCGAGCTTAATCTATCTTTCACCCAAGATTCCCTAAGGGGATGGGGAATGTAAGAATACAGACCATATTGAGAAGAACATCTACCGCAGATGTTCTTCTCAGATTTCGTCAAGACTTTGTCTAACAAACAACACAACAGTCTTAAGGCTTGTGTCCATAATTAAAGCTTAGTCATCAACCCCAATCAATAACGTTTTTCTAAAAAGCTTTTTTCCCCATGACTCTCGATATAATACTCACATATTTGACAAATATTCATGCACCTTCTTTCATTATCCTGCAAACGTTAATCGGAGACGTGAGTGTATACAATACATGACGTGGTCAATAATATATTATTATTTCGCTGGCTTCAAACTGGGGGCTCAGGCTAAAGAGAAAAATGGCGGACGAACAGAGAAGTTTCACAGTTTTGGTGAAATTCTGTTGATGTCTGCACAAAATGCCTCCAATAGAACTTCCAAGATTAACAGGCTCCTTGCGAGCTTTCTCAGGCCTATCGTCCCCACACTCACGTCCACCAGAAAATGGCGATGACTTGAAGAGAAAGCGGGAACTGAGATCGAAGAAGCAGCTGGAAAAAATTTTATCTTGGTCAGAATTAAAAGGTTTGATTTTAGACGCGACGAGTTTCGATAAAAATGCTACTCATGAGGTAGGTAAATAATGTTATATTTTTAAGTGCGCGGATGGAAGCATTTTTTTTGTCTCTTTATCTTTTGCAGGACATTTTTTTGGTACCTTAGGCCCAGTTCAGACGTCGTGCTTCTGCCGTGCCGAACTAAATTCAGGAATTAAGTTCGACAAAAGCACGGCAGAAGCACGGCGTCTGAATCAAACTTTTTAATTGAGCTCGGCAAGCAATTAAGTTCGACAAGCTCTGCCGTGCTACACGACTCCGGCACGACAGTGATTCAAACGTCGTGCTTCTGTCGCGCCAAACTAAATTCATAAATTATGTAAATGTGTTTTGGCGAGATTGCGTTCCCTGACGGGAGTTAGTAGGAGAATTGCTACGAGGCTTCAGTAAACCCTGAATTGATTCGACTCTGGCACGACGTCTGAATCAGAGTTGATTTCCTGCCGTGCTATAGTCAAACCAAATTGCAATTTAGTTCGGCATGGCAGAAGCACGACGTCTGAACTGGGCCTTAGTTGCCCATCTCCCCATCAAAAATATAATAGTCCATACTTAATAGAAATGGGTTATTATTGAAGATTTTATAAATGGTGTCAGAATTTTTTGGGGTGGTGAGAGGGGCATGCGGGTGGAGGTAGTTCTGGTGGAGGTGGGGGAAAAGAAACATGAAGGAGGAATTTTTGGATTTTTTTCTTTACTGAAGTAATTAATAGGGAATAAAACCCAACAAAGTTCCAGCACTGCAACAGAACTCGTTACTGATCATTTTGCAAGTTGATTATCATTTTATTCCTTTCAAAACTAGACTACGAGTGGTCCCTCTTTTGCTTAGTCTGTCATGCATGACGTGGAAAACTGCGAGAAAAAATGGCCGCGCGAAATCCTGGGGGCGAGGAGGGCGCGAAAGGAGGGCCTACCGCCTAAGCCCAAGAGTTTGCCCTTTCACGGCTCAGTGATTTTTCAGTGTAGGATTTCTCATCTTGACATCTTATTATTGCCTGTTGTCAGTAACCCGGGGAGATATCCTGAATAAAATTGCTCTACTCTACTCTTCAAGTAGCCAGGCAAAAAGATATGTCATGAGAAGTATATCTTCTTTCAGTGTTCATTCAGCGAGAATGAGGAATCTTGTAATGATTTTCAAATGCAGAGTTTCAACCGAGAATTTACATTATGTATTTGACGTAGGAGATCATCCAACTGGGGTGAAATGTTTGCTGATAGTAGTGGAAAGTTTCAGGTGAATGTCCGGTTTCAAGTGAAAGTCCGGTTCAATCTTTCAAATGGATGGCAGAAAGGCCAAGCTCAGTGAATTTATCAGATTTATATTCACTGACTTGGACGATGCTGTTGAGGGCGAAATGACTAACATGCTCGCAGTCGGGCTGGAGGTGGAAAGCTTTGCCAAACAAAACACTGGATAAATTTAAATCTTTCCAAAGCCTGTTGGCAGATTTGCAAAAACATCGCAGCTTGCAAAGCACAATTCCAAGACTTTGATTTGCTCTGGTACCACTTCGATTTGCTTTGGTTCCAAAACATTCCTGTAAGACGTCACACATATCTCGAATGTTGACAACATGTTGTCAACACTCCTAACATAAGCCAATCATATTTTTGTGTTGTGAGATCAACACATAATTCAAACTCCTAGGCTTAGGCGGTAGACCCTCCTTTTGTGCGCTCCTCACCCCTAGGATTTTGCGCAGCCATTTTTTTCTTGTGGTTTTCTTTCGCATCACGCATGATGGACTAAGTTAAAGAGGGACTACTCATAGTCTATTCCAAAATACAATGCAAAACTTAATGCAAATTAATCAATTACAATTTTCTCAAAACTCTGCTTAAAGGTGACAAAAACTGCTTGTTAACATAAGGTTCAGCTCAACTCAAATGAAGGAAATCTTGATTTATTTTCTAATTAATAATAATATTCTTTTAGGTGAAGACATTGTTAAAGGAGCTTGTTCACACTTCAGCTGAAATTGGTATGATTATATGTTAATATATATTTTCATGTTGCATCTGTACATGTGTATGAGACACACAAGTCTTATTTAGACCCAAGCAAACAACAGAACATTTCTCAGGACACATTGTCTCACAAAATGTTAGCATGTTTGCATACCCTCCCAGCATTTCTTGTTGAAAAATTTTGTTTCTGTGAAGCAAAAGACATATTGTTTCAGCATTTTTGTCAAAAAATTACACATTGAAACAGTTTAATTCTATAGCCCTGCTGGAGCTGTAAAATCAGAGGGCACTGATAATAACATTTTAGTATGCTGCTTGGATTGTTTAGATTTTAATCGCAAAACACTTGCATTTAACCAATGCTCAATAGATCGTTTTCATGTGACGTCATCACTTTCAAAGATCCAAAACTAAAGAGGCACAAAGTTTTTATCCTCATCAGGCATAAGAGGCGGTATATTTATATCTGTTTACAATTTTACAGCTCAATAGCATGCTTCATTTGGAATTCAGAGCATTTTGAATTTCAGGGTTATGGAGGTGCGTGACACAAGGCTACGATCGAGTTTGTTGAAAAATATATACTTATCTCATGATTTTGAGCCTTTTTAGAAGTTAGATCATTATAAAAAGTTCTTATGTAAATGCTTGTTTGATCAGTACTGATAATCAGTCGCCTAGATAGCCAAAGTAAGTTCCAGATGTTTACACTATTTTCCGGCCGCCATATTGGTGTACCACGGAGGTACACCAACATGGCATTTTCATACTGGACTCTGCAAATATCTGCAAAACATTTCAACGAATATCTGAAGTTTGGGGAAACGCACAGGCCTAAAACCTGGAGAAGTGTCTTATTTAGTTATCTTCTATAGTATTGTAAGTTCATAGCTTTTTCCACTGGATGGTTTTTGATTTATTTTTTTATTGCATGACAGTGAAAACAATCTATAACACAACAGTTTGATGTAGACAATGTGTTCCCCACAGAATCTATGACGCATATCCTAATGGATAAAACACTACAAACATGGATCAAATCCTTGCTAAACATAACTTTTTTTATGATATTTTTTAGTTGGTAAAGATTCATCAGGTGAAGCTGTGGAAAGTGCAACAGTATTTGTTTTCACAACTTTGAAGGATGCAAGTCACATTGGAAAAATTGAAAGTGCCAAACTAAAAAGTGTTTTTGGAGCATTTCCAGCTTCAGCAGCAACCAAAGCTTGTCATATCATTCAGAACATAATTTTACTGCTTCCTGAGGAATGCTTGGCACTCATTGACAAGAGAAATGAAGAGAAACATGAAGAACCTTTGAAGGAGTTTGGCAGTGACATAAAATTTGCTCCATTTAAGAGTAAAGTTGTATCATTAGATGATGCATTGCTTTCTGATTCTGAGGAAGAAAATGTTGAGACTCAAATGGATTTTCCAACAATCAGGGAAGAACAAATACCTTTGAGGGATACCTCAAGTGCAGGGACAAATAACAAAGATGAAATCAATGGATCATGGCTAAGAAACCAGTGTGAACATTATTTTGGTGATAGTAGCTGTGGTGTGTCAGTTCTGGATCTTTGTTCAGCACTCTTTGACATTCTCAGCTCTGATAGAGATGACGAAGCTATTCAGAATGAGGTATTTGAGCTTCTTGGGTTTGATCGGTTTGAATTCATTCAAACACTCCTTGCTAACAGACACAGGATAGTTATAGCAACTTCTGAAAGTGCTTCTGATTTGAATGAAGGCAAAGGTGAGTTGTGCGCACTGCGATTAAGATTTGCAATATTATCCAATGCAAGGCTGTCATTAAGTTTTGATTCACCTGTAGCCTTGATCTTCACACCTGTAACAAACCTATTACTTTTTGGGTGAATTGTATCAACTACAGGCAAGTTCACCTGTAATATCAGGGGCCCATCAAACATACTCACCATAGCAGGTGTTATGGGTTGCAGCCCTTATTGACAGCCCTGTAGTACTTAAGAATTTACAGTAGAACATCCAGTAAGTATAGTCCTAGTGCAAAGTGCTCTTCTTCCACTTAGTGTGCTCTTTGTTAGATTAAGTTTCAAGTGTTACAGACAATTTTCTCACTCCAGATTTAGCTTTTGCAAAACTAGACTTGTAGGTAAGTTTATGAATCAAGCTTCTTGCTGCATTATCATTTAATTCCCATTAACTGCAAAGAGCTTTACATTTCAGAGAGCGGTAGAGTGAAGTCCACAACAGGTCCAAGCAAGCCTTTGTATGGATGTCAAGTCACCGTGCAGGTTTGTGTACATAGTGTACATGTATGTAGTGGAGGACTGCAGGAGGAGGGTGGGAGTGGGTTATTCTAGGGTGCAGTTATCCTTTTTAAGTCAAGGAATAATTTTGCTTGTTGTTTGTATTGGTTGCAGTCTGAACAAGAGAAGCAGCTGATGCGACAGGTAAGGAAGGAAGGAAGAAAGGAAGAACGACGCCAGGCTCGTAGAGACAGGAATGCACCTGCAGATGAACAGGATATTGATCAAGAAGCTTATCTCAGAGCAGTTGGCTTTGATCCTGACTCAATGAAAACTCAGAGGTATGTTGTCTGTGAGAAGTGTGAAATGTCATAATTACGTTGATCTGCCTCATCAGTGTCAATGTAATACTTACCTGTTTTGCAAACCCCATCAATGCAGTTAAGCTTTTAAACATAAGATCAGTCTATCTACATGTAAGTTGTACATCTGTTTCTCGTGAGTTGCTGCTTTTCTTGTTTTAATCTGGAGTCACCTTTTTGCTCATGTTTTTTTAAAGGGAGATCGCTCTCCAAGTAGCGTCCAGTGCCCCCTTGTTCTCACGGCCAAAGAGAAGTGTTCAGCCCAATCAGGTGTATCCATATGTGTTTGATGCTTTGGCTGACACACATCGAGCGACAGCTTTTATTTCAGACACCAAGGTACCATGATATGTTCTACCTGTGTTCTGTTTTGCTACTCACTACATCTACATCTATCGGTACATAAGGGGGGGGGGGGGGGTCCTACAAAGGGATATACCCATCACTGTGAGACTAGAGAGTGAAAAAAACTAATGTAGGTCGTGTCTCATTTGCATCGGGTGATTCAACCAATCGTGAGAAAACTGTAGACTGATTACTCATAGACTGTTGATTCAAGAGTGTTAGAGTGATCATCTGAAATCTTGTTGTAATATCCATATACTTTCAAGAAAACAGGTGCTGAGAATGAAGAACCACATTGGCTTTTGTAGGTTTAGCCGAGGATATTGACTTGGTGGACCATTGTCAAAATTCTGAAAAGTAACAATAAAATTAATTTGTCACGGTCAGAAAATCTGAAAGAAGTAATTTTTTTCAAGCTTGCAATAGAGACCTCCATACAATCTATCCTAAAGTAATACGTCAAATTTATAAGTACAAATCAATATTATGTTTATTATTTTTTCTGGTTGTATTACTATCCAGTAATTTGATGGGCTTCATTTACAGATTGCCCTGCCTGCTGATGCTAAACGAAAAAACACAAAAATGTATGAAGAGGTTGTTGTTCCTCCAAACACACCCTTACCACCAAGGGAAGGAGAAACTCCCATCCCTATTTCATCTTTAGACGAGGTGAGTATTTTGTGAAATGATTAACGCTGCAAGCTGCCTATCTTACTTAAACAGCATCATTCAGGGGTTGGATGATCATCATCGTCGTCGTCGCTGTCATCGTCATTACCATCATCGTCATCATCATCTTTTATTTGCCACACCATAAATAATAATAAAATAATAACAGTAACTGAAAGCGGCGAGGAGACCTCCAAAAAGCCATCAGGTCCATAGTAGAGGCCGTCTCAGTCTCTGCAGGTCTTCTGCGGGTGCGGCCTGACCAATTCACGTTTTTTTCAATGAAAACATAATTATTTTTTTTCTAAAAGCTGAAGAAGCTTGTTTAACTCATGATTTTGTGTTAATAAAGTTACTTTGCACAAAACCATGAAAAAAATTCTTGTAGCGTGTGAACCGCGAATGTTGCCAATGCTGTCCATTTTCCGCTAGCTATTTAAATGCAAGAAATTCCTTAAAACATCTCGAATTTATGTGCTTATTTATTTTCTAGATTGGGCAAATGGGATTTCAAGGGATGAAGCGGCTCAACAGAATTCAGTCCATTGTATTTGACGCAGCATACAACACAAATGAAAACCTGTTGATAAGTGCACCAACTGGTGCAGGCAAAACCAACATTGCCATGTTGACGATCTTAAGGGAAATTAAACAAAACATCGAGGAAGGAGTGATCAAGAAGGATAAGTTTAAGGTTGGTTACTTGCTACGATTTACATTACTTGCAAAAATTTTTAGACGATTTTAATTTCAGACAAAAATAAAGTGTCCGAAAATGAAACCGTCCGAAATATTTAAGCGTCCGAAATTTTAAGCGTCTAACATATTTACAGTACAGTGATAAACTTTTATTCTAAGTAGCTCCAAAGCTCTTAGTTTCCCTTACGTAGCGAACTCTAGTTGGCGAGACACTGCTTGAGATATGTAACAGCTTGATAGAATATGTGTGCTATTTTCTCGCCAGTGTACCTGTTAAAGCTTGAAGCTGCAGTAAAACAGATGTCATTTCAGTCTAATTCGTGTTTTGCAGGCGTAAAGGTACTTAGGTTATGTTTGAGCGTAGTGTCCGAAATTTGTCCGAAGTGAGATACAAAGTGTCCGAAAATTAAACTTCCGAAATCTGAAATGTCCGAAATCGTGACGTCTGAAATTTTTTGAAAGTTATGTATCTATGGCTGTACAGTCATCAATCACTGGTAACTGTTTGATTTTTTCGTGGTCGATCGTTTTTCTACCCCTTCAGATCATTTATGTGGCCCCTATGAAGGCACTCGCAGCTGAGATGGTTCAAAACTTTGGCAAGCGGCTGGCCTCGCTGGGGATTGCAGTACGTGAGCTTACTGGCGATATGCAGCTCACAAAATCCGAAATCCTCAAGACTCAAGTAAGTGCAGTCGGTGCTGGTTTGATGTTGTGTTCTTCACAATCGCTTTCAACTCTCATTTCAACGACTCTCTACAGAGAAACTTTGCATGGCGGGTTAGCCGCTGAAACAACCGCTGCGCCAATAAAAGGAACTATACTTTTTAACGATCAGCTTCAATTGAAATGATGATTTTTTAACGGTTTCAATAAAAAAGCTGAAGGTTGACGTGGTGCGTGACGTTTCGCACTGAAGGTCTGATAACAATGCATTGGAAACAGCGTGAAAAATACGTTAGAGAGATTTCTTTTAAAAAAAGCTAATAACAGAACAAGGCTCATGTGTACTGTTTTATTCAACCCCATCATTGCTGTGTTTTAATTTTATTGTCCTCCTGGAATTTATTCACTGGCAAACAGTTTCAATATGAATTTTCTTTGTCAATGCAGATGTTAGTAACCACGCCTGAAAAATGGGACGTGGTGACGCGTAAGAGCACAGGGGACGTGGCACTAGCCCAGCTTGTGAAGTTGTTGATTATTGATGAAGTCCATCTCTTGCATGACGACAGAGGCTCAGTTATTGAGTGTTTGGTAGCCAGGACTCTGCGACAAGTGAGTTGATACGTTAATACAGCTGTGATTGAACTCCGTTAGGCTCGGATGAAACTACAGTTTCCACATGAGACTAGTTTGTCCACAAACCCTCTATTTAGTCTAGTTTAGTCTTGAGTTCGTCGAGAACGCAAGCTTTAATAGCAAAATATTTACCGGGGAATGGGATACACGCGCTAAAACGCAAGGGGATGGGGCTGGGGAGAGGTCGCGGCCGCTATCGCGTTCCGCTCTCGTATCGCTCGCGCGCTAGAAGAGAATTAAGTCGTAGCAAAAAAACGTCTGTGGACAGACTAACATGAGACTTACCTGCGTGTTAAGCGTTCTTGTACAATTTAGAGTTTTCTGCATTTGGCCGCAAATAATTGTTATTGTAGTTGAGTCTGCACTCAAAGATTACTTTGTTTAAAAACGATAAACGCGGAGGCGAAAGGCTCAACACAAAGCAGAATTGACCCTTTTGCCTGATTTGTATGTCAAACCGCTGATAACTACAATAACAGCTATAATTGATCTGGTCTAAATTCTTGTGCACCCCAAAATGCGAAAATGCTTGCTACGGAGGATTGCATGGGAAAAGAACCAAACAAACAAACAAGCAAGCAAGCAAACAAACAAACAAACAAACAAACAAACAAACAAACAGATAAACCAACAATCAGATAAACAAACAAACAGACAGACAGACAGACAGACAGACAGACAGACAGAAGCTACTTCTTTGGCTCATTTGCATTTGGTTCGCCATTTTAACTTGGAAGTTTTACCCGGATAGGTCTCTAGCTCGAACAATGAATTCTCCTAACTGATTGTGTACAGTTCTAGTAGTATTAATACTGAGAATTTGGTGTCTTATATAAAGAGTCGATTTTCTTGTCGTGTATATACCTCCGTAGGTTGAATCATCTCAGAGCATGATCAGAATCGTGGGTTTGTCAGCAACACTTCCCAATTACATTGACGTGACGCACTTCCTGCGGGTCAACCCGTACGAGGGCCTGTTTTTCTTTGACGGGCGTTTTCGTCCCGTCCCGCTCGGCCAAACGTTTATCGGGATCAAGAGCCAAGGTCACGTGAAACAACTACATGACATGGACACGATTTGCTACGAAAAGGTTTTGGAGAACGTTGAACAAGGACATCAGGTGAGTCAGAGAAAATCAATTTAAGGAGACTGGCAACAGTTTCCAGCGTTTTTCTAACAGCTATACTTTGAAGGATGAATACTTCCACCGTTTAACAAGTGATGCTACAATAATGATAAGCATGATAAGATGCAACTTTTTACAAAGGTTAAAAAAATTCTGTGGAGAGGGTTCAGAGCAATCTTAAGTTTTTTTCCTTCTACAGTCTCTTTTATGTAAAAACAATCATTTTGGGAAGCGACTGCTGAGCCAGCGATACAGTCCTTGTCTTTCTGTTCTTGTCAACAGGTTATGGTTTTTGTGCATGCGCGGAATGCAACCGTCAAGACAGCGCTGACGTTACGAGAGATGGCAGCCAATCAGGGAGACGCTGCTTTGTTCCATGCCCCACAGAGTCCTGAGTTTGGACAGGCTGAAAAACAGGTACAGCCGGTTTACAGTTTAAAACTGACTGAACCTATTTAGAGTGTACAAAGTAATCTTCAACATATTTGTTTGGTGTTTGCAGTTGTTGAGCTTTACGGTTAAAAAACGTCGTACGGAGTGATCAAGTGTTCCTTATTGAAGGGCTATGAAGAGATACATGCTTTTTCCAATGAAAACCTTCTCCAAATTTAGGGAAACAAAGGAATTAAACGAATGTATACCGTGGCTTTTGTGTTTTGGCTTTAACGTATCAGTGGCGTCTTGCTCAAGAGGAGAAAATTGCAATTATTCTTGTTTTTATGGGCTATGTGGTATAATTTCACTGCTTTCCCCCCAACTGTTCGACGGAAACATTTTAATCATCCTGTAGCCATCTGACTTCCAAAACAGTTCTAGGACAAGCAGCATGACAATAGACGTAATTTTGGACCAAATCACAGGTGATGAGATCACGAAACAAGCAGCTACGAGAGCTGTTTCCAGATGGCTTCAGTATTCATCACGCTGGTATGTTGCGGCAGGATCGTACCATGGTCGAACAGTTGTTCTCACGTGGTCTGATCCGGGTTCTGGTGTGTACTGCGACTCTGGCCTGGGGTGTTAATCTGCCAGCCCATGCTGTGGTCATCAAGGTATGATCTTGATTAAAAGGGTGAAAAGGTGTAATCAGCTTCTTAAAATTTCGATTCGTTACTAATGGATTCATTCCCTGTCGTGACTTTGGAGATCGTTACCTTCAAAATTCACTGACAAACGTGAAGTTTTATCGCTATTTTCGGGGAGGATAGATTGTTACTTTGCGAATTTTGTGATATTTTGTGGATCACAATTTTCTTGAAGGTTATAATTTAAAAGTCATTTGGAAGTTTCCTCTCCTGGTAATGTGTTATTTGTGATTTTGACTCATGGCGGAGAATGGCCGGACATCATTAATATTCATTCATATTCATTTTGCCACTATCACTTCTTAGTTTTTAGAAACTATTCAAGGCACAGTGACAAATTTTAGTTATTGCACTCAAACTCCAAGTCCAGTTGTTGTATTTTTGATCCTGGCCTTTTTGCTTGTGTTGTGTCCTTGTACTTGTAAGCCTACATTCTGTGTTCTTAATCGGAACATTATTGGGGAAATTATTCCGCAACCTCAGGCCCCATCCAAACTACGCCGCAGGAATTTGAAAACGGAGGTTTCACCCTGAAAACGTTTCAAATGTTTTCCGTCCACACTACGCCGAGGAATTTAAAAACGCAACAATCGCTGGTCATTTTGGATTTGTTGTTTAGGAAAACTCTGTCAGGGAAATCATATGATCATCGCGATGCCATCGTTTTAGAAAAGCTCCGTTATAAAATGTTTTCAAATTCCTCCGCTTTGAGTAGCGTTTTCGAAAAGCTCCGTTTTCGTGACGGATTAGTGTGGACGGTAGGCCTAACTGTAGAAATAAAGCTGCGTTTTCAAATTTCTCATGCGGTGGACGGGGCCTCAGCTTGTTACAATTCAAACGTGGGGTTGTGTAGGTTTTAATAGTCTTAAAATAAAAATTTCTTTCTTTATATCTCTCAAGGGCACACAAGTTTATGACGCCAAGAAAGGTTCGTTTGTCGATATTGGTATCTTAGACGTGCTTCAAATCTTTGGTCGAGCTGGACGTCCTCAGTTCGATAAACAAGGCGAGGGTATCATCATCACGTCACACGACAAACTCAGCCATTATCTGGCGCTTCTCACAAGACAGTCACCGATTGAGAGTCAGTTCATCTCCAGTCTTACTGACAGTTTGAACGCCGAGGTAAGAACCTTGGAGTCAGGGGAAAAACCGGTCGGTACCTTGTTAATTTCTCTGAACTGTGCCCGCGAATTTGGTCAGAGGCGTTTCTAAGAAGCGTGACGGTTTCTTTTTTAGAACTCGTGTCAGGTATTGTAACAGGAGAGAAAATAATAGAGGAATTTTCCTTCTTAAAGTTTATTTCTGGCGCCAATTGCGCTATTAACGAAACGGAACTATGTATTTGAAATAAGCAGAAACAGGCGCCAAGTGCAAAAAAGTGAATGTATTGTATGGTGCTAGGAGAACTCATTTTTAACTTTTTGGGGTTTTCCTTCTTATCAGATTGCCCTTGGTACAGTAACCAATGTCGATGAAGCAGTTGAGTGGCTCAGCTACACGTATTTATACATTCGAATGCGCGTAAATCCACTGGCTTACGGCATCCCTTATGGAACCAAAGAGGTTTGCTTGTCAAATAACGAATTATTTAGTGCATCTTAATCCATCTTTGCTATTCACTAACAACAGGCCATGCAGTTGTTTGACAAGTCTCCAATACGTGTGTATCGAACGACTGAACAAAAAATGACTTTACCACGGGCTAATGTTACGTTGATCTGAAGAAAAACAAACAGTATATAATTCATTTAATCTGATATCATCAACTCAGAATCAAATAATACGTTGGTTCTTTTTAGTAATCCCGATCTTGCATTGAGACCAATCGAAACGCTCGTGGACAAAATCTTAACTCACTAGAAGTAAAGCTACAATCTTTTCATGCATCTTTGTAGGCAGAAAAGTACTTCCTTAGTTTCTTACTGTACCTCCCGTCGAGAGTTTACTGTACCCTGTCTCTTTCTATGCTTCTTCTAGTATGGAGGATTTTTTCGTCTTTGCCGGGGGGAAGGAGATGTAGTAACCTGTGATAGTTGCTAATACATTTTAATTGCTCCACTCTACAAGGGACCTAAAGAGCTATAGGAAACTTTCCCCTTTCTTATGTCTTGCATTTTTAGCCTCTCGGAATTTCCTTCCATAGGATGACCCTCTTCTACTTGGACACCGCAGAGAGCTGATTGTTAATGCAGCACGTCATTTGGACAAAGCGAAGATGGTGCGGTTTGACCAGCGGACTGGATATCTGAACTCTACTGACCTGGGAAGAACTGCTAGTCACTTCTACATCAAGTACGATACGATAGAGGTAAGACTAAATCAAACGAATAGACAGACATACAGACAGGCAGGTAGACTGACTGGCTGACAGACAGACAGGCAGGCAATCAGATAGACAGACAGACAGACAGACAGACACAGACAGACAGACAGGCAGTAGACAGACAGACGGATAGAAAGAAAGACAGACAGACAGACGGAAACAAATGGACAGACAGACAGGCAGACAGACAGAAGGCCGACAGACAGAGAGATAATCAGGTAGCCCATTTGTCTGATCATTTCTAGGCTACTGTACGTAGACGCAATGAATTCTATCCTAATTTTCACCCTACATTTTGCTGCAATTACTGATTCTTCTTTTCTTTTTAGGTATTCAACGAGATGTTCAAAGAACACATGCCAGAACCTGAAGTGTTAGCCATGTTGTCTCACTCACAGGAATTTGAACAAGTCAAGGTTAGTACGTGTACTAGATTCTGCAGTCTATACGCGCAGTATCAACAGCCTTGCGAGAAAAATAGAGGATCTGGACATAAGATCTTGATCGTGGCCGTATTTATTTCTCACTGGCATTTTGCCTAGTAGAGCCTTTTTTGTCAAACATCGTTTCTGTACTTATGCATCGTGAATTTGTATCCCAGAAAAGTATCTCGTGTTTTTTTTTTTTTTAATTTTTTTTTTTAAATAAGAGAGCGAATCATCGACAACGTCGGTCTATTACACTGTGTGTGTGCAACTAATTATTAGTTACCTTTTTGGAGGGAGGTTATAGTTTCTTACAATGAACAAGAAACTAAACTAGCCAAGAAGCCAAATCCACGGTGAATGGCTTTTCAAATGTTAACCCAAGACTTCCCTTCTGCAACGATCGAGAAACGTTTTGACACACGTCGTAGTGAAGTTCGATTATCGACCGTCTCAGAACTATTTCCCACAACACAGGACCTACATAATTAACATTGAATTAGGGTCCGGGGGTCTCGGAAAATTAACGCTGGATTCAAATGGAATAGAATAAGAGGTTAAATATAGAAAGGCGCCATTTTCTAAAAGTGCGACAACTACTTTTGTCGCCCATTGTGGCTTCCTAGTCGGCTAAAACTCCGTGTTGACAAAGTTTCTCCTTAGTGCAACAGCTTCTTTAGAAACTTAGTTCAGTTTTGAATCTTCTGATAACTCAAGTCCCTGTCTAATAGTTAAGTGTTGATAAAGTGTGTCTGGGCTTGTTTGTGCGTGTTATATAATGCACGTGTGCTACATTTTGTGTTTCATGGCAGGTCCGCGAAGACGAGATTTCAGAGCTCGAGTTCCACATGACTGAAAACTGTCCTCTCCCAGTGAAAGGAGGAGTGGAAAACAATTATGGCAAAATCAACATCCTGCTACAGACCTTCATCTCCAAAGGATTCGTTGATAGCTTCTCGCTAGTCTCTGATCTGGGCTATGTCGCACAGGTATAAACTAGACGCCTTTTGACCAATTAGGGCCTTACTCCTTGAAGGTTATGTCAACGTACAGTGATTACAGTGAAAAAAGAAACTTTGAGCGCAGAACTCCGCACAGCGTGACAGAACGCGCATGAGTAGTTATATCACATGATGTGGTCTTTTGTTCGAAGTTCACTGAAATCTGTTTTAGGATGTGCCTGTAGAGCTGAATTTTTCAAATAGCTTCTAACTTACCTAATCTTTGTGGAGACATTTCGCTACTCTCCTACACAGTATAATTTAGAAATCAATGGTTTCAAGTAGATCACCGTGTTTCTAAACATAATATAACATACTTTATTTTCTCACAATTTACATTTACAGATAAAATTACAGCTTTTTTATGTTTACAGTGTAGCTTTTCGGTTGATAAATATTAAAGTTAGAGTATGGGGGTCAAGTAAACCATTCGGTTTTCTAGTTGGCCCACATATTTATAAAATTAGTAAACTTTCGGTACAGGTGAGGAACCAGAAAGGAGCGGAAAAAATAATAAAAATATTAGACGCAATAAACCTTATTATGCAGATTCTTTATGATTTATGCACCAAACGTCGGCAATGCGGTCATCTGTGTTTTTTCCCTAGAATGCCGCGCGACTCATGCGTGGTCTGTTTGAGATTGCTCTTCATCGTGGCTGGCCCACCATGGCGTACAGGCTGTTGGGCTTGTGTAAAATGCTTGATAAGCGGCTCTGGGGATTCCAAAATCCATTGCGTCAGTTCACCATTTTAAAACAAGAAACTCTGGTTAAACTGGAGGGCAAGAATGCGACAGTGGACCGACTTCGCGATATGACAGCTGATGAAATTGGTAAACCGTTGTATTTTAGTAAAGACAATCTTTTAGTAAGTTGAATAAAAATGGAAACTAAAATTGATTAGATAGCCGCATACTCTGGTCATCTTCCATGAAAGTTATCGATAGTCCAGGTACGCGCATGTGCAATTAAGGAACGCATGTTTCACCTTTTAATCTATATCACGTGTTTATGACGTCAGGTCACATGATCAAACACCCACGCATGGGCGCTACGGTGAAGAACTGCGTCGAGCAGATTCCGGCGATATCGTTGGTTTCCAGCATTCAGCCAATCACGAGGACTGTTCTTCGAGTGCGCCTGACAATCAAGCCCGAGTTTCAGTGGAACGATAAGGTTCATGGGTCCACGTCTGAACCGTGGTGGATCTGGGTCGAGGATCCCGACAATAACCACATTTATCACTCGGAGTACTTCCTGCTGCATAAGAAACAGGTTTGTACAAGTTTGAACAGGTTTGCTTTGGTGAAGCTGGTCAAGCTAGTTTGGTCATTTTAAGGACACTGCGTCAAATTTGATGGGGACGCAAAAACATTTCCTAAAGGTTTTAAAATTTAAACATGACGGCAGGATACATGAACCCGCGGGGGACCCCTAGGAGCTACCAAGATCCTGTTTTGTGTGCGTGGCTTGACATTTTTTTCACCCCTAAGAGGTACCAATTCTCAAACAACACAGTAACTGGCACTTTCATAATTTTCAACACCGATAAGGACTCATTTGATTATCAAATATCTCTTTGTCATATTTTTCGGCTCAATACCCTAAAAGGTTCCATGAAAGCTCCCGCTGTGGACCCTTTGAGCCTGAACAGCCTAAGAGGTACCAGATGAGCGTTTTTTTAACCCCTAAAAGGTACGAAGATCACCCCTGTCCTCTCTTTATGGGAGTCGCCTCCTGGGGCATGAACACGCAAGGATCAATTTTTCAAGAGTTGAGCTGGTATTTCTCGGTCACGTATGTTGATAAATCCGCCCATGAATACTGTACATGTGTCCTTAATCCTTTATCGTTTTTACTTTCCAGGTTTTAGCCGAGGACGAACAGACACTGGTTTTCACTATTCCGATCTTCGAACCCCTGCCGTCCCAGTATTACGTGCGAGGCGTGTCGGACCGGTGGCTTGGCTCGGAAGTGGTGTGTGCTTTGTCTTTCAAGCACCTCATTTTGCCCGAAAAACATCCGCCACACACTGAATTGCTTGATCTTCAACCTCTGCCAATTACAGCTCTGAAATGCAAGGAGTACGAGCAGCTCTATCCGTGAGTAAATATGGCTGGCTGCATCACCTCTCATTTGCAGCTGTCATTGTCTTTCAGTTTCTGCGTGCGACACGCATGCGTTTAAGTATAGTCCTGTCTCAGTACTAATCCTTTAGAACTCTTTGTGGGTATTTTCACATATGGTACGTGCGTGCCTACATTTTGTCGAAACTTGGTTGCTAATGTCGTGACGTAACTTGATCACAACAATTTACTGAGATAGCTGTTTGTGTGCTCGCCAATACTCAATTTCTGATTGGTCAATTAGAATCGGAACACGATATTCGTAGGAATTTATCGAATACTACATTGTACTAAATCAAGCCGTTTATTGTTGGCGTGGTATAATCTTGTTTTTTTTTCTTTTTATCCTTTTTAAATCACCCTATGAAACAACTTTTTTTTTTTTTCAGATTCACACATTTCAATCCAGTTCAGACGCAAGTATTTCACACGGTGTACCACACGGATCATAACGTGTTACTTGGTGCACCCACTGGATCCGGTAAAACACTGGCCGCTGAACTGGCCATATTCCGTATCTTCAATCAGTATCCAAGAACTAAGGTAGGTTGTTAGTTCATTCTGTTATAAGCAAGATAAAAAAAGGCCAAGTCTGCATACCAGCCAAGTGGCCCATCAGGTCGGAGCTTATCCCGGTTTCTGTAGCAGGAAGCGACTTTTGTGTTGAATTTTAGTTAAAGCCGTTCAGTTCAAACCCTGGCGTACGCGTGCGTTTGACATTTTGGCCACATAAAGCATTGGAATCCATAATTGTTTGACTGTGTGTTGAATTGTTACATCTTGCGTTGTTTTACGGTGTAGCAAAAGGCTTGAAAAGTTGCCAAAGTTGGAAATTTCGGAGCGGTCCGTCTTCGGGGGAAAATCCACTGGGAAAATCCACTGGAGCGCGCGCGATTAGCCAATCAGATCAAGGATTTAGGATTCTGGACCGCTAAGAAACTGGGGAAAAAAAAAAGTAACACTGGAGTTTCCCGTTCAAACCTTTCTGTAATTTGTTAGCACTGTGACAATGGTGAATTGACTTATCAGATCATACTACTGTATTTTCCTTGGAATAAAATCGCCAAACGTTAACCTGGGCTGTCAATGTATTTGCACAGGTAACGTATTTCAGTTTAAAATCAAGGCAACACATTCAAGTAAAATAAATCTGACAATTTTGTCTCGTTTCCTTTCCAGGCCGTTTACATCGCTCCTTTAAAAGCTTTGGTTCGCGAAAGAATGGACGATTGGAAAGTTCGTTTTCAGCAGAAACTCGGAAGAAGGTAAGAAGTAACCTGTATGGTACGCTTTGACTGTTGAGCAGACGGATAGAACGGCTTGGTCGATCTAAATTCGAATTAAGTTCGACGTTTGACCCAACGGTCGACCTTTACCAGTTTCGGTCGACTCAAATTGCAATTTTGTTCGTCTCATGTGAAGTTCGACGTTTGACCTGGGCCTAAGGTTAATGATGTTTTAATGAGATTGGCGCTTGTTTCATCTCAAAACAATTTTCGGTCGAAACTAGAGTCGACTGCCGTTGTAACTAACGAACCAAACGGTAAAGATGTTTCATCAACGGCTTATTTTTCGTAACTTTGTCAGCCGCGGTAAGTAAATATTGCGTTGGTCCGATTTTATATCCACAGTGTTGTGGAGTTAACTGGAGATACCACCCCAGACATGCGTGCTGTCGCCAAAGCGGATGTCATTGTCACCACCCCTGAGAAATGGGACGGTATCAGTCGAAGCTGGCAGACACGTAACTACGTCAAGGCGGTCACTCTGTTAGTGATTGATGAGATTCATTTGCTGGGTGAAGAGAGAGGACCTGTTCTGGAAGTCATCGTGTCACGGACCAACTTCATCTCCTCGCATACGGAGAAGACCGTTCGTGTGATTGGTTTGTCAACTGCTTTGGCCAATGCATCCGACCTGGCTGACTGGCTGGGAATAGAACAGGTGTAGTACCCTTTATGATTGTGCAGGTTTACGTAATACATTGTGATCGAGTTAATGGAGACTTTGCAGAGAACAAAAAGAAAAAAAGAAAGCGAGTAGTTGAATAAACCATTTCGAGTTGCTTTTTACTTCTTTTTCAAAACGAGTGATGAGTTTGATTTGCAAGACAATGAACGTACAAGAAATGTTAATTTCAATATGAAAGGTTATACACTAAGACTCGTTTTGAAACAGAGCCGAGGTAAAAGCAACTCGGAAATAGCCTATTCGTATCAGTTGCGGAGCCAAGCGTACATTTTCTTTCTCTTTTTTCAATTCCACAAAGACGATGTGAAACCAAGAGAAAAATCACACAGAGCGCTCGCGACAGTTTCCAGTTTCCTATATAAAGATAATGACTACATTTCGATCGCTGTATTAAAATGATTATGAACGGTTTTTGATCACACTTTTAGGCAATCGTTTCTAGTAAAGAGTGTTTTATTGCTTTTGTTTTCCTTTTCTTACAGACAGCGTCATTGTTATTGATATGTAAATTGTCTACCAAAGAGCCAAAACAGGGAGAAGAAACGAAAAGAATAAAATCCTGATGTTGGTCTCATTTTTCTTTTATTCTAGGCAGGAATGTTTAACTTCCGGCCCTCAGTTCGCCCAGTCCCCTTGGAGGTGCACATTTCCGGCTATCCCGGCAAGCACTATTGTCCGCGCATGGCAACAATGAACAAGCCCACCTTTGCCGCCATTCGCACCCATTCCCCCACCAAGCCAGTGCTGGTGTTTGTTTCGTCAAGACGACAGACGCGACTCACTGCTCTGGAGCTGATCTCTTTCTTAGCTGCTGAAGACGATCCTAAGCAATGGCTGCACATGCCTGAAACTGAGGTGAGAAGATACAAGTTAATCGAGTGGTGTGTATACATTTTTAGTTCAGGCAAAACGGACAGTCGATTTTAAAAACGTGTTGCCATAGAGACTCAAGAAAACCCATTTCTTAGTTACCTTTAAAAGCTTTCGCCTGTTTCCTAGTGAGTCCTGGTGCTAAACATTCGCTTGAAAATTAGGCCATTTCCGAATTACCTTTAACCTCTTTCTCAAGGCGAGTCTTGGTGCCACATCCTTTCATGTGAAAATAAGAGTTCATTCACATGCAAATAAAACTCATTTTCATATGAATGGTTGTGCATTAAGCCTCGCTTTGATAGAAAGGCCTAGGACAACTCTTTTATTTGCTCAGTCATTTTCATATGAGAGGTACCCTCGAAAGCAAAAGAATTGAGGCAATCTTGGATGCTTATAAAAGGGTCATCAAATATCCCGAAAAATAACAGAAATGATGGTGTGTGCATTCAGTAAACGCTAGAGCGTCAAGTTTCTTAAATTTCAATTCTGTTCCAGATGGAATCTTTGATTCAAACAGTCAAGGACAATAACCTCAAGCTGACTTTGTCGTTTGGTATCGCGCTGCATCACGCGGGTTTACACGAGAGAGACAGGAAGATCGCAGAGGAGCTGTTTGTCAATCAAAAGATTCAGGTCAGAGAGTATACTAGTGTGAACGGAACGAATAAATTATTATCAAAACCCTCTGGATAATTGCTCGACGGTTAAATTCTTTACAACCTTACTGTTTGTACATACCTTACTTTTGCGCACGCTTAAATCTTGGAAAATACTTTTTTTCTAAAGGGGGATTAAAGGCGACGTTACACTGGCGAAGATTTTTGCTTGTTTCTCGAGATAAGTTGGACGGGAAATGATACCATGTAAGCGCTAGCCGCGAGCGTTGCCCCGCGTGGATTATATTAGGCGCCCAGAACCAAGTTTATAATTAACGTGGAGGCGATTCTGAACAGGTTGAAGATGAGGTTTAACAGCTAAGAATTTAGAAGTTGGTCAAACTTTTTACTGGACTGAAATCTAACTGATAACTTAAGATTCCAGCGGCCACAGCCAGGCTGTCTGAACACTCTTTTACTTGCCTCGCTTCAGATTTTAATAGCTACCAGCACTCTAGCCTGGGGTGTGAACTTCCCGGCTCACTTAGTGGTCGTAAAAGGCACGGAGTACTATGACGGCAAGACAAGAAGGTACGTGGATTTCCCAATCACAGACGTACTGCAGATGATGGGACGCGCAGGGAGACCACAGTATGACGAGCATGGGGTGGCTGTGATCCTGGTTCATGACATCAAAAAACACTTCTACAAGAAGTTTCTGTATGAGCCATTTCCTGTTGAGTCCAGGTGATTATTTTTAGTCTTACAGTAAATTTTAAATTATTGTTGTGTAGCGATACCTGTGGTTTTCTTCCGGGTGCGATATTCCATCATGTTCGATGACTTCCTTATGACCATGCGGATTTTGTTTCATTGTCATGAACTGATCTAATAAAGGCATGTGTTTATATAGCGCGTGTGCAATGAGTTCCAAAATTGTCTAATCAAATCTAGCACCCCGTTTACACCTAATGTTCATATTTCGTTAGGGTTCAAATGAGATAGAAGTTGCCAAATCCACTGTCGGTAGTAATGAAATCACGCTCTCTTATCAGTGATGGCCAAAAAAAAAATTCTCTGTTTACCTCAAAAGAAGATCTATGAGACTGGAAAAATAACGCCATTGAATTTGTGCATTCAGTGAGGCTCGTCAGTAACAATTATTCCCCGAGCTCGCGTTGGATATGGGACGGTTGATAGTTTTATTAAAAACGCCCCCAAAATGTAGAAAAAATAAAATAAAAAATAAAAATAAAAATAGTTATTGTGTTTTTACTTGATTGGAATTACCTGCACGGCGTACATGAGCTCTTGTAATGCTAACTTGTTTTCACAGTTTGCTCGAAGTGCTTCCAGATCACTTGAATGCAGAAATCGTAGCGGGTACGATCACGTCAAAACAAGATGCCATGGATTATCTCACTTGGACTTACTTCTTTCGACGCCTGCTGATGAACCCGAGTTATTATGAGCTGGAAGACACGGCCAATGACTCGGTGAACAAGTTTCTCTCTGCCTTGGTGGAGGATGCCTTGAAGGAGGTGGAGAATTCTGCGTGTGTGGAGATTGGTGAGGTGGGGAACTTGTGTTACAGCAGTAAGTGAATTGTAAGGTTCTGCACAGGATCCAACTGCCCCGCAATGCCTGCTCTTAACATCCGTTACGGTAACATGAAAGTATTGCTATTTATGCTCATTTACAATACACTCTTGATCGTGGGGACGCGGTGGCCTCATGTTTAAGGCGCTCGACTCCGTATCGAGCGCTCCGGGTTCAAGCCCTGGCCGGGGACATTGTGTTGTGTTCTTGGGCAAGACACTTTACTCTCACAGTGCCTCTCTCCACTCAGGTGTATAAATGGGTACCGGCGAATTTAATGCTGGGGGCAACCCTGCGATGGACTAGCGTCCTATCCAGGGGGGAGTAGAAATACTGTTAATCGCTCTATGCTACGGAAACCGGGATAAGCTATGGTCTGATGGGCCACTTGGCTCGTATGCAGACTTTACCTTTACTGTATACTCTTGATCGAATAGACGTACTGTTAGAGTACGTTTCTTACGTTAGAACATAGCACGAGGTCCGGAATCAGTGCTATAACCATCGATCATCAGATCTCGAATGAGGCTGTTTTGGTCACGCGTTTCTTCGAGGAATGCATGATGAACGAAGAAACCCATGGAACGAGGTTGTGCTTTACTACCTCAATGAGCGTCGGATAGGGTACTCATCACCTCGTCACTAAAGGAGATGCAACTTTCATACATTTGTAATTTATCTGTTTGTTATTAGCTTAATTACTGAAGAAGTATATGAATAATAGTGGCTTATGAGCAAATCATCTGGTTTAACATCAACCTGTCTCCCTCCAGATGAGGCTTTGTAGAAAACCTTTCATTCGAAAATAAAACTTGATTTTACTCATAGTTAGAGAAGACTTATTGTAGCGAGAGTAGCACAGAAACAGTTTGAAAATACTAATAAATCTCCCGGAAAAACCTGTGAACTTGCCTTACAAGTCAATTTAATTTATCTTATATTGAAGGTAAAGGTTTTATATCCAATTCGGACAGAAATAGCCTTATAGACTTTCGCTAATGGTATAATTTCTGTGAAACATTGTTTTTGTTTTTTTTTCCGTAGGACGGTTTGTCGACAACTCCGACCACTCTCGGGAGAATCTCTTCGTACTACTACTTAAGCCACTTGACACTGCGCATGTTCCATGAGCGGTTACACGCTGACTGCAGTCTGCCGGACCTCATCCAGATTCTAGCGGTAAAGAATTTTTCCTTTTATAAACTACACTGATTCGATGTAGATAATATTTTTGATGTCAAAATTGTACGGTTAATTACTTAACAAAGGGCAATCATTGAATGTAGATTTCCACAAGGTTTGTAAACGAGACACGGATTAACATTTCGTCCAAGGTGCGAAATTGCAGAGAATCAATTCATAAACGCCCTCGTGCTTATTTTCTTACTAACTGTAGATACCATTATCTTATACCGCATTCTGCATGGCGCAGAGTATACTTCATTTTTCTTTGTAAGTGGTGAGAAAACGAAGAGGAATTGATAACTGAGCTTTACTTACTTTGTTGCTCTGCTGCAACTTTAATAACACTTTGGTTTGCTCGTTTGGCAGAATTATTTTATGTAAAGCAGAGAGTAGATTTAAGTAGTTACTGGTTGTAACAGTAAAGATCCTATTTCCCTTGTAGGGAAAAGGACATGTTGATGGTTACAATTTTGAATACGCTACAGCTTCTTCATGTTATTTTGCAGGACGCTGAAGAATACACTCAGCTGCCAGTTCGTCATAATGAAGACATCATTAACAGGTAAGCGTGCAATATATCCATTGGTCTTAGTTTACCCTTACCGTAATTGGCTCCAAGAGTCAAACTTTAAGTCAGTTTAGGTGCCGTTTCAACTCTTTTAGTCTTGTTGAAAGTTAAGTGTGTGACCAATCAAGTACTGTCTCGTGGTTCGCTATTATGCAAAATGGCATTTTAGATTATTTCCATTACTGAAAAATAGACATATTTGTCACACATTTCAGCGACCTCGCGCCCAGTCTCCCTCTGGAAGTGGACCCTCAGACGTTCGACAGTCCCCACACCAAGGCACATCTGCTGTTCCAGGCGCATTTCTCGAGACTACCACTGCCCAGCACCGACTACCTAACAGACACAAATTCAGTTCTTGATCAAGCTATTAGGATATTGCAGGTAAGACAACCCAGCGTAAATTATGAACATCGGAGAACTGTGATAGACTATTCTAGATGTTCTCTGCATGAGATCTGATCTGTGATCTAAGAAAGGAGAGACTGTCCTCGCTTTTCAATGGACGTCGGTGTAAATCGTTCAATATGATTCTAGTATTACCTGTGTGTTCTGTGTTTAGGTTAGCGGAGGCGCGGTGGCCTCATGGTTAGTGCACTCGACTCCGGATCGAACGGTCCAGGTTCAAGCCCTGGTCGAGGACATTATGTTGTGTTACACTTTACTCTCACAGTCCTTCTCTCCACCCAGGTCGGCGAATTTAATGCTGGGGGTAACCCTGCGATGGACTAGCATCCCATCCAGGGGAAAGTAGAAATACTCCTAGTCGCTTCATGCTACAGAAACTGGGATAAGCTCCGGCCTGATGGGCCAATTGGCTCGTATGCAGACTTGACCGTTTTATTACCTTCTGTGTTTAGGCAATGATTGACGTCTCTTCAGCTGAAGGCTGGTTAGCAACAGCGTTACGGTGTATGCATCTTGTGCAGATGGTGGTTCAAGGGCGTTGGCTTAATGACTGCACCCTCCTCACACTGCCGTGCGTCGATCCAGATCTGCTGTCGCTCTTCAGAATGGATGGTCGTTCTTTAGATTGTCTCCCTGAGTTCTTAGACGCCGTTAGAGGCGAGAGAAAAGTATTGAATGCAATGTTGGGAGACGCGCTGAGTCCAGGAGAAATAAACCAGGTACTTTGTGTAGACGTGTGTTTTGTAATTCCACGAATATAACGGAGAACATGCGCAAACAATACGTTGAACCACTGAAACGCGTGGCGAAGCAGAAAACATGAAGCGGTCACGTGCCAAGCGCGAAAAAACACGTATAAGCCTCGTGATCACGACTGGGTTTGGTTTTGCTCCTGATTGGTTATTAATGGGGCATATCCTCTCTGATTGGTAGAGACATGGTGGACGAAGCTTTTGACGGCTCATCAATCATAAAACCAAAACAAATGTAAGAAAAAGAGCGTCGAAAGTAATCAGGCAATTACTTTGGTTTGAGATTGACTGAGTAGTCTAATTGGTAAGCAATTGGTTTGGTTTTGGTTTTACGACACTCGGTTGAAGATCGTTCTAGTCAATTGAAATACTTTGTTTTACCCTGTTTTTGTTTTGCTTGTGATGTAGGTATTTGACATGTTAGGTCGTCTGCCCCAAATCAGTGTGAAATTGAAGGTGCGTGGAGTCTGGGCCGAGAACCAGGAAGGTATGAAGGAAAGTAAAGTCATCAATACAAAAGAGACCAAGGGGATCGTGAGAGACTGGGTGCCAGTACATGCCGAGCAGGAGTATGTCATCTTGATTGAAATCACCAAGGAGTTTTGCGGTTTTAAGGTAAGAAGACGAGAACTTTAGTGATTTTCTATCCGTTTTGCCAGCTCTGTTAGGTCGCACTGAACGAATCTCTCAAGTTATGTCATATGTCACGGTATTTCAGACTTTTTTTGTCCCGCTAAGCTATTCTTTTTCGGTGCCTATTACTATTTATCGTTAACTTTGAGCATGTCAAATATTAAATGTTATCTACATAACGAACTGAGCGTGACCACAGTTTTCTTACAAATTTACCTGAATGTAATATCAGTGAGTGCTATAGAATTAAAAATCGGCACTAAAAATGCTCTTTTTTTCAGCGGTCCAACACAAAAGCTCATGCGCCTCACTTTCCCAAAGTCAAAGACGTTGGCTGGTGGGTGATCCTTGGCGAGATGGACTCGGGCGAGCTATTGGCGGTGAAGAGAGTGGGTCAAGTGCGCTCGTCTAGTACCGTCCCTTTATCATTCTACACGCCTGAGGACCTGGGCAGGAAGTTCTACACAGTGTATCTCATCAACGACGCTTACCTGGGAATGGACCAGCAATATAATGTTCCTCTAGAGATTATCGAGTCTGATATCTCTAGTCAAGTTAACACGGAGGTTAACTTTGGCTAATAATGAATCCCCCGTCAAATGCTAGCTCTTTGTGTTGAATATTTGATGTATAGAAAATGTGAAATATGTAGTTCAGACGGCCCGTTCAAATCTTTACTAATTTAGGTAAGCAAGAATCTCATCAACGGTCTATAAAGTACGCATTCTGTGCAGTTTGAATTTACAGTGACAATACGCCCAATTGCAAATATTTTCCTTATGCGTGGCAGCACTAATGTGGCGCCGTGGAAATGTGCGGCGTTTGCAATATTCCTCTACTGTTTTCTGGTATTTCGTCTATTTGTTTATTATTTCAAACAATTACTTTAAGATCTGAAGTTTTTTATGCAACAAAATCAATGCGTGTTTTGCTTGCATCGTTTGGGTCGCTTCCACGGAGTAATCCATTTCTAAATTCTGTTTTTCTCGCGGTTGACTCGCGGTTATTTTCACTTAAATATTATAACTCAACAAATGAATTATTAATGCTCAGAGTAACCTGCACAAGATTAAAAAATATACACATTAAAGATGTTCAGATTATATTTGTAATATGAAGAGGTTCACTGAATATTTGCAAAATATTGTAAGTGCTTTTTGTTGTTGTTGTTTTGTTGTCATCATTGTTGTTGTTGTTAAGGTATAAGGCTCTTGATTGGGAGCTCGTTTCGTTCGAAATCTAAAGCAGCGAGTTTGTAAAACGTGTGATCAGCATCACTAAGGCCCCGTCCACATTGCGCCGGAGAAATTTAAAAGTCTAAGGCCTCCCGTCCACACTAATCCGTCACGATAACGGAGCTTCTCGAGAACGCTCTTCAAACCTGAGGAATTTGAAAACGCCTGCGTTTAGTTTTAGCGTGGACGGAAAACATTTTGAAAACGAAACTTTTCGAAAACGATGTAGTCACAATAATCATGTGATTTTCCTCAAAGCCAAGATGACCGGTGATTGTTGCGTTTTTAAATTTCTCCGGCGCAATGTGGACGACAGGGCCTAAACACCCTGAGCAAAGGCCAGTAGTTGTATTGTATCGGGTTGCGGTTGCCTTGATACATGGCGCGAAAATCCCAACTCATCGCTGAAGGTCATTACCGCGTTAATATTGCTTGGGAAACGAGGTTAGTCGTGCGAACTAAATAAAACACGCGCGTGTTGTCGCACGGCTTGAGATTTCAGACTGCAGAGGAGTTTATTCATCTTCCCAAGTTGGTACATTGATGAAGGAAAAATTCATAACAGGAATTCAAACATTTACCTGAAGCCAGTCGTGTAACTTAAGAGCTGATAGTGGGGACTTAAACAGAAATAAGAAATGTTAGCCTTGATGAGAAATAAACCGCTTGTTAATGAGGGATCGTTAGTGTTACGGTATTTCTGCACTAGGGTCACATTTAACAATTCTTTTATCGGTAAAAAGACAGACGAAAACATCTTTTTTCAACAGAATTGTATATTTACACCTCTCTCACTTTCTAGTCATGTAGAGGCAAACTAAAATATCTTATTTAACTGATAATAGAAAAAGTTCGTCTTTGGCTGAACGAGTGAGCGAATAAAAGTTTACCTTATACATGAGCGCTTGTTTTGGGCACAAGCGAAACCTTGTGTGACGCGTGTCAGCGGTCGGTAATTTTTACATATGCGTCATTGAGGCTCTCTGCTTTCTGTCCTTTCGCCCCGGCGTCCAATTTTTTCCTCGTTAGGGAAGTTACATAAAACGCCTGTTATACAACTTCTGTTTCAAACGTTGTGCACTTGTAGACATGTGTGTGTCTATAACCGCATGTCTATGCTTTGTGAAAGGTGAAATAAATAAAATAAGACGCTTTACTATTAGGACTCTCTTTAATGCAGTGTTTTAGCATCGTTGCCTTTGCATTGTTGTCCCTTCTCACTCTTAGATTTAATTCCTAAAGGACAACTTTCATTTAAGCTTCGTTTCAGCAAAGTTTCTCGCTGTTCTATTTACACTGTAAGGTAAAACTCAATTACGCAGGTGTCTTTTCTAGCAAATTAGTTATGGCGGTGACCCGCACAGCTGGACAGTAGGGTTCCATGTAGCGATTCATGCTACAGTCAAGTTTCATGTGCTTTTCTTCTTCACAATCTAGCGTGCCTTCCTGCATTTCATGGTTCTTTGATACATCAACGTAATGTTCGGTTAACAGTCTCCCGTGTCTCTCTCCTCTCGCAAGGAACCATTCTCTATTTATGCCTGTAACAGACTGGTTGGGGCTGGCAAAAGGGGCTACTTGTACTTTTATAAAAGCAATAACACATCGATAGCATGATAAAAGTAACGTTTTGGGCGCTGGAAAAGTGATGAGGTTATACTGTTCACGAAAAAAACTGCAGCGTTAAAATGGAATTTCTGCTTGTTGACTCACCTTGAACGATTTTGTATGCTTTGGATTTAACAATTAGAATATGAAATCGAGATTTCTATCGCGTGATAGTTGACGAGGGTGCTGCACGAGTATACGTATAGAAATCGAGAGCATATAATCTAACTGTTTAAGTGTAAATCTACTAGTCGTAAAAAAAGTTAACTAAATCCTCTTCACAAACGCTTCGAAAACGCAAAGAAGTGGCCGCCATTTTGGTAAAAACCGCACACTGCTAGGCCACTCTACTCACAACAGAATAGATAGTGAGTAGTGTAGCCAATAGGGGGACGGTATGCGTGATAGAACGCTAGTAGATTTACACTCAATACCCCAATAGGCATAAATAGTAATTGCATCGCCTACAAGAACACATGCCCTAAAGATCACCAACAGGGAGGAACATTCTCGATCTTGAAATAGCGATTTAAAGGAAAAGACGAAAAAAGCTTAATAAATCTGTCACTTATATTTGGAGTCACGCGAAGTCATTCAAACCATCTGTGGCGTTACACCATTTCCCTCGTGTTCAACAGAACGCACCCTTTGTAACCAAGCCTCGTAGTATTCCTCATATTCCCGGATGAGCTCCTTGATTTTTGCAGATTTGTATTTGATGCTCTGGATTGTCTGATGACTGAGGAACATTTCATGACAGTCACATATATTTTGTGCCGGGGTTAATGAAATGAAGGCGCCGTCATCCTCTGTGTCCTTCTTCTTCTGACCTGAAGAACAAACAAACCGAAAAACGATAAACCTGATTTAAAATATTGAGGCAGGAGATGTACCTGAGTAAGAAAAGGTCGGCAAACACTAAGAGAGACAGTACGCAAGCTGGTGCAGAGAGAGTTTGCAAGAGCAGTGCACACAATACGACAGTTATAAATTGAGGTCATTTTGCCCATGTTTCATAACGCACGAATTCAAACCTACTGAATTTCATCTAACATGTTGCGGGTCAAAATCTGTCTCCGCAACAGAACTTTTTCGCAAAAGCAGGCTTGCCGCACGAGAAAAACTGTCGCTGCAATATGTCTCCGCCTCATGTCGCCTCATGTCCTCGCAGCATGTCCCTTATTGTGTCCCAGCTGTATTGGGCGATCTATCATCTTTTCTAATTAGCATCAATTTGCCACAAATGAAATCTAGAAAGACAAACGTTTGCATATAACTTGACAGTGACCGTTTGCTGCAAATCGAGCGAGTTACTTCCTTTCAAAAAACATCGAACCTATGAAGTGTGTGGCTCTGTGACGATAGTCGCTAGCACCTCTTAAACTTAATTGTACGCGCTTAACATTATTTCTACTTATGGTATAAGTTGTCGTATAGAATGACCAAGTGGTCTACACAGGATCCTGGGTGGGTACTCTACAAAGTTTTATACGAGGAGGCCCCGGCCCGAGTTCCAACCCCTTACCCTTTTGTAGACCATTTTGACAGAAAAAGTACCCCTTTCGGATACCTTTAATTGAAAAAGATACCCTTTTCACATACTTTCATAACTGCCCCGTATATAGAATAAAACACACAAAAAGGATTCTTTTATCAATTTCATGAAATGAAATGATACTGCCATAAATTGCGTCTGTTCGAAGTATTTTAATAAAAGGCCCCTTAAAATTACTTAATGACAGATTTCCTTACCGTTTCATATACCTTAACTTGTGAAATTCTAACCCTTTTATATTACATGAAGCCTGAAAAAGGTGCCCCTTTCAGGCGGAACCTCTCCGTTTGGGCCATCAGAGGAAGTACCGCCCCCCCCCTCCCCCCACCCCCGGGCACAGGATCCAGTTACCGTGAAAACGCGTTCTATGATTCCCATTCACTGCGAAACAATTTTCTCGTCCCACTTGCCAATTTCTCTTGACGTTTCTTACCAATAAAATGAATTTCACTGATTAAAAATATTCTAAATTTCTTACGTCGCTTTGGTCGATGATAAAGTAGTTCCCAGACTACACCGACCAGGAGAAGAAATCCCAGCACCCCTAGCAAGATGAAGAGAACGTTTTGAAAAGTCTGTTCTTTGAAGAAGAACAATCCCTCGGAGGCTTTCACTTCCTGGCTAACTTCATCGGTAGGATTCTACAAAATAAAAACAAAACGGGAAATAAAAATACAATTCGAGACTCTTTTTACAAAATGCAGATAAAAAGAGGTTCAGCAAAAGTTGAGTACATGAAGGAATGCCACAGAAGAAGCAAAACCCGCGCCATTGATATTTGCTGATGTGCTTCTTTGCTTGTGTAACTTTAATAAAATGTTAGACTTTATTTGTTTAGAAGTGAAGTTAAATCTTCCACGAAATTTTTGTGTTATATTTTGACGGGTCTTGATGGATGTGCTCGAATCTAATTATCTAATAAATTTTCGACGATTTTACCGATTTCGATCAAAATTTTCGCTAAAATTTCAACCCCATTCACACCCTTTATTTTGTGTCGATACGCGGCTTGTTTGTCTTAAATTTCTTTCAAGACTCCCAAGAACTATCAAATTTCTTCACTGTGTATAGTATTATCGCTGAGGAAAATCTGCCTGGATTGCTAGCGTCATTCATTTTAGCCTGTTGCAGGCTCTCCGTCAGTGGGAACAATCGAAAAAGCGGGCGGGCCTAATTAAGAAAAATGAGCAGGGTTAGGGAGGGAAAAGTCTTACAACGGGACTACGTCCTTGTCCAAAATTTATCGTTAGAAAATGTAGGTAGGTACATTTCATAAAACAGCTTGTGAAATTTCAACCGGTTACAAAACTAGCTAAAACTATCGAGGTCATCGAGTCTTATCTTGTTTAGCCTGTATTTGTCTAGCCTTTCTCGGTAACTGCACGCTTTAGACTGCAATTAGATTATATTTTACCATTTCATATATTTTGATAATAACAACAAAATTGACTAAGGCTCTAACCTTGAGTGGTTCGAGGTTCTTTGCAATAATTTCAAACGCCTCCTGAGGGTGATTCCGAAGATAACGCCGAAAACACTCCAGTTTATCCGATGACGCATTGGAACGAACGCCCAGACCATAGGTGATGGCATGTTCAAAGGTAGTCTCGATTCGCACCTCGTCGTTTACTCTCACAAAATCACTGTAATATGTCAGCACATAGTTGTCTATCAAAGAGCCTTTTAGCTTTTCGGCCAGCAGGTCAGAGTTCATTTTCGGTATAGAATGATATGCTGAAAAGGGGAAAAAAAGATTATGGCTTGATCAGTTATTATTCATTACAAAACCTGGGGATCCTAATAAAACTGAGGGAGATTGCAATGCTATCAAATCCAGTCAGAAAGTCAGACAGTCAGTCAGACAGTCAGTCAGTCATTCAGAAAGTCAGACAGTCGGTCAGACGGTTAGAAAGTCATTCAGAAAGTCAGACAGTCAGTCCGACAGACGGTCAGACAGACGGTCAGACAGGCGGACAGGCAGGCAGGCAGGAAGTCAGTCAGCCAGTCAGTCAGTCAGACATTTAGACAGTGGAACAGTCAGTCGGCCAGTCAGTTCCCTATGCACCTTAATTCTTGCTAACGTGTTCTTACGTTTCATGTCAGCGTTCAAACTGACTCCAAGACGGAATTCCTCGCTACCATTTACTGCTCCAATCTGTAAACACAAACAATTAACACAAATGATGCTAATTACGAATGGAACTATAAGTAGCTATAGAACATTGATACATACTTTGTCAACATTTCTTGCCTTAAATGTTTTGAATCAGCTGAAGTCGAAGCTCTTTTTACACACATGCATTACCAAACGTTTTAAAATGAAAATTGTTTGTATGATTTTCATGACCAGAATCATTGTCGCATGGATAAAAACGACTACAGATGATAAACACTTGGCCTCTCTTGGTCTTCAGATAATTCATGAGATCATATTTTATTCATAGCTTACCACAGAGCCGTGGACAGTGAAATGATGCTGGATACTGGCTGATAGCGAGGCAGTTACGATAGCGGTGAATATTGCAATGATAATAATCCCCACCAGGATCCACACGATACAAAAGATCCGCGCCAAAAACGACTTGGGTGCGCGGTCACCGTATCTAAACAATACAAGTATAGAAATATCGGCTAAACATTGAAGAAGAAACGCTTTTTAAGAGTGGGAAACCGAGAGTAAGACTCTGTACCATTTACACGGAGAAACCCGTTTGTCAACGGTTGTGCAAATGGTAAGCAAAAATGCCTGGTGGTAAGTTCCGTTCGGATTGGCCATTTACCATTTACTCAAACACCCCAATATTACCGAGAGAGCCTAGAACGAATTCGACCTGATCATAATTCCAAGATGGCGGTGAAGAATTGCAGATGGTAAGCAAATTTCCCACTCGGATATTTCGGTTAGAAATTTTGGACTACCTTTCAAGACGTTCCGTTTATTTCGAAAATTTCCCAGTCTGTCGAGTTCTCTTTCCATTTACATTCTGACCGAAATTTCCGGAATTTTCGGTTAAATGGTAAACAACCTAAGTTGAAGGAGGTAAGAGTTGCTAAGAGTATTCTTTAACTTTCAGCGAAAGAGCCAAGAAAACTCTGGTGGACTGGAAATTCCGATCAGGCTCAGATTGAATGAGGCGCACGCAAGAATCCCCGTGAATGTAGAAAGCCTTAGGTTCAGCGAAAACTAACATTGGGGCTTGTCATCCCAGTTTTCATTTGGTCCAGGCTTACATGAAAGGGAAGACTGGGGGAAAGCTTTAACAGCAGAGTAACTACAATAAAACCTGTATTAGGCGGACCCCATATTAAGCGGACACCCTCTGTTAAGTGGACACCAGCTTATGTCTCAAATTTTCTACCTTCATTTGCTGAAAAACAAACCTGCATTCAGCAGACACCTCTATTAAGCGGACGTGGACGCCACTTTGTGGCCCAAAACCTACAATAACCAGACACTACAAGGGCTTCTTACTTCTGAAAGCTCAGCTCAGACTCCTTTAACATTGTTCAGCGATGTCGTTTTAAAGCTAAGTAGATTATTCCAGATTGATGCATTGACTGACTGGACATTGTGCTATGAGAAGTCTTTGATCTTACACTGTGTTACACTGAGTTACAAAAGGGTTAATAATTAACTATTATTGCACAGTATATTAGAACCTGCTTAGAGCGGACATCCTGTATTAAATGGACACTAATGAGGGTCCCAATGGTGTCCGCTTGATACAGGTTTCACTGGTGAAATCTGAGCTGTATTTGCTAACAGGGCAGTTATTTGCACTGAAAGGGAAGAAATGGTATTTATTATAGAGAGTTTCATCGCAGTTTGGAAATACAAATTCAAAAGCAAATTAAAATTGTTACTCTTCGGAATCAAATTTGGGGGTTAAAAGCGACAAAGTAGTACGTTTTAAAAGTTTAATTTCAGGTTGATGTCAAAAACGCAGATCCTAAGATAAAGAAGCTCTAGTGAGTATAATTGAACTATTTCAATGTTAAGAACCAAGTTCATGTAAGAACAATGATTTGCAAATTACCTCCGGCAGAAAATTTTTCTTTCCAAAGTGTGATTTTCTTGTTTCTAAGCTACGATTACTCTTCCGGTTTCCGAGTTTTCATTACTGCGCATGATCTTTAGGATCGAATTACAGCATCTGTCAAGAACTGATTTACTCACTCACCCAACTGTTGTCATGGTAACAAAAGCCCACCAAAAACCCTCCCAGGTGCCATTGATAAACGGACGCGGGAATTCATCCGGATTCTTTAGGCGGTCCTACGAGAAAGGCACATGACAGTTAACATGTGTAATTCGGGAAGTAGATGGCAGAAAATTAGGCTACAAGATTCCACCGTTCTTTCTTTTCCACTCTTTGAGATTTATGACTTTATGACTGGTGCATTTTACTGGTTAACTCTTACTGGCTTAGGGAAATACGCCTATATATTAAAAGGAAAGATAAGTCATTGTCAAAAACAAAAGAACTATATATCGCTATATCGAGCTTCATAGTCCTTCAAATATTTTCCCTCGCGCGCGATTGGTCTAAACGCGTCACATGACTGAATATGCCCCACCTAAACCTGGGGAATATCCGAGTGATATGCCCCAATTTTCAAAACTGCACGTGTTGCGAAAATTGTTTGAAGGATAATAAACACAGTAGCCTCCATTTGGCGTGAAGATATGATCAGATATTTGTCCTTGGACATTATTTGTTCCTTGAAGCTCATAGTTTTCCTCGAGCTACGCTCTCGGAAAACTGTTCGCATCTCGGAACAGATTATATCCGCCAAACAAATATCTGTACATAATTTCGCGCCAAATGGAGGCTATTGTTTTTATATCTTGAAGGGAGACTCAGCTCCAGCTATTTGTCGGCTAATTGCATCTGTTTCACTATGTACAACTGCAGCTTGTAGCGTCTGCTGCTGATGTGTCAGTAATCTTCAATTAGTTATTCAAAACTCCGTTTAATATCCCACAGTTTAATATCTCATCGAGTTTAACTTCCCACTGCGATTTTAAATCGCGATCTGCTTTTATCAATATTTGCCGTTGGGTAATTAAATATTGTTATGCTGTAGTCGTGTCTTTATAAACCGGGCGAATCGACATGAAGGAGACCGACCCAGCAGGCGTTAGAGGCGATTGGACCGTCAAAATTGTTCAAGATCATAAAAATATTTGAATGTCAAATTTGGATTGATTCTTGGAAGAGCGCCCGACACAATTGAGTATTTGGATATTGATAATACATCATCATGACATTTGACATTTTGAAGAAAGACATTGATTTATTGCTCCGGTAAAAGGGAGAATATCCTTCTAAAATAGATAAAATCAATATTGACCGCTAAACTTTCAAATAACTTGAAAAATTGCCATCAAACATTGACAACAGAAAAATTTTAATCTCCAACTAGAAAACTCTAACAGACCAATCTTGATTGATCTAACTGATAGGCTTACAGAAAGCTAGATTTGAATTGATTATTGGCCAGAAAACAAGGAAATTTTGGTAAACTAGCAATTTGCATATCTATATTACAATGGATAGCTCGAATTAAACGGAAATGGAGAATTGGCCTTCGAAAGGCTCAGGTTCAGATATGATGGAGGAATTGTTTTTCTTGAAATACAGCTTGGATATTAAATGGGGAAACTTAGGGCAAATTTCTTCCGAAAAATAAAAACACACAGAACTATCTACAAATATACCAAATATATTAATGGTGCATATAGACAGCGGTAAATACAACATTTGTCGACTCCAGAATGGTCTACTGTGAAATTAAATCCAGATATGTGAGATTCCTCCTTTCAAGTTGAACGCATTTTTAAAATTAGCCAGCCTTGAGAAGGATTTCGCGGTAATCGATATACCGAGTGGCAGTCAGTAACCTCAATCAATAAATTGGCGAATACAAACCATACCGGATCAAAGGCATCAAATGCTATATGATGCATTAATCTATATTCTAATATTTAGCAAGAAGAAAAGCTCACTTTATTTACTCGAACAAATAAAGGGCTTACCAGAAGCCAAATGATGATACCAGAAAGAGTCGCTGCAACAAGTATGAAAATGAGAATGGGCCATGCTTTGAACACAGTGTTCATCAGCTGAGTAGTTTTGTTGTCCTCTGCCGTTTCATGAACAAGTAGAGCCACTCTAGGAGCCTGTACGAATGGAATGTAAGGCATGTCTTTAAATACTTCGTCTTCCAAACTCAGACCAGTGATGGGAAAGCTGAAATCATAAGCTTCGTTCGGTTGGTCTAAATGGCTCTCCAGACCGCGAATAGAATCATAGATTTTTCCAAATTTTACGGTCGCAGAGCTGTTACAACAAACGCGAAGCATCTTATTAATCATGTGCGGAAAGATTCCTTCCACGGCAACTTGGCCACTACGTATGTTTGGCTTTGCATACGGACCGTAATACTGCCACGCTGCTGACAATGGAAGACCTCGGGAACATTTCTCGTCGAAACTAAATCGAGCCAGTTCATCCTCCGCTAGAACATTTCCGCTGAAGGTTATATTTCGCAGTTCAAAAATCGTGGTGTCATTTTTTGCGTGGATGGCACTTGAAGGAAGATAAAAACCTTCGTTAATTTCTTTGTTTGGGCTATCTGGTGCCCTTGTACTTGCTTGCACCATCCCACTCACAATAAGCAGTAACCCAATGCTGCCTAGGACTGTATCCATGATGGCAGCGTAATTCTGCCTTCTAGATTGAAACACCCTGTAAGAAAGCAAGAAAATAAAAGTTTGCTGAGTTTTATTTCACATTATCACGGCGTAAAAGTGTGCACCCCTCGACCGAAGGATTCCTTTTGACGCACTTTGAAACACATCGGTTAGAACAGCCAGTCCCAAATTGTCACTAGCTGTTGTCTGACCAAATTAAAGCGACCGAATATGCATACAGTTGCATGGTTTTAAGCCCTGTTTAATTGACGAGTAGGCAAAGGTTCGCTTACTTCTCACTAGACGCTAACATCGAGATTAAAGTTTCAAACATTGCTCGTGTTCGCAGCTGTCGTACACGTTTGACAAATAATGATAGATGACTTTGCCACCTTGTAAAGTTTTACAACCTCACTATGCGCTGTCAATGCTAGCCCAAATCTGAAAACAATTAAAAAACTTAAGATCATAAAAATATAATGATAATTTTTTCTCTGTGCAGCTAAAAGTTGCGCAGCTTTTAAAATACCGCTATAGGAGGCCAAGATAGTATCGTGTGGCAAAGAATACAGATATCGATGCACCTGGAAATCTGCGTCAAGCGGTTTGCGCCAAAAGAAAGATTTGTTACGGTACAACACACTGGGACAGCAATGCGAAAATCCATCTGAGGAAAATTGGGCCTTCAGGTCGAATAAAACACAACATAAATTTAAGTCTTGCACGTTTAGAATAAAGCCGTTATATATTCTCCCACCTGCGTTTGTCAAACGCTGGGTTTATGACTCCTATATAGTCGTTTTTGTCCTGGTAAGTCGTTCTGTTTTGGAAAAAAAAACCCACGTTATTCAATACCGTCGAGAAAAGAGGTTTGAGAAATGTCTGACAAGTTTGTGGATTAAAACGTTTTTCTGGTAGCCCGATGTTATAAAACGCTTTTATACGTAATTATTTCTCATAGATGTGCGCGGAGCTAAAAACGATCATAATTTATTTGGCAACTACATAGCAACATGACCACTGAATAGAATCAACCTTAACATCATACCAGTTTCGAGATGTTGGCTCCTCAATTATCAGAGCTTAAAGTTGACCATCTTTCCGCCAAGGAAATTAATCTGTTTGTTCAAACAAAGGTTTTCGTGTAGACATTCAAAACATACAAAATTAACCTCGACTAGGTCCTTCCGACATTTTTTTTTTTGAAACATTTCTTAATGAAACCGTCTATTTTAAAGGGCTTTCCTAATTTTGCGGTGCATAATAATGAGCTTATTTTGGCTGCTTAGACATATTTTGGCGATTCATAACAAAGATTCTTTGTAATGTGTTTGAATTCCTGCTATGAAAACATAACAGTTTCGAGGACTGCGACCTTCGCCCGTCGCCCAAACAGCGTCGTGGCTTACTAAAAGTCAATATAAGGAGTTTTTGCTCGGAATTGACATGGTGAAGGTGACAAGGTGCCCTTTTCGCATCCTGGAATGAATATACCTGAAGCCATCAGTTCTCCTAAATTACTTGTCATGTCACCTATGCTAATTGGAATTATTCACGAGTCTTACGACTTGAGAATTACGTATAAAATACGTCGGACAGCTGGTAAATGAAGGTCTGATAAATACTGCTGGGTTTTGGAGTCATTTTTCCCTCGACTCTGTATTTATTGACTGAGATTGAGCAAGATTTTTATCAAATTTAAGAAGTAAAAAGAAAGTAAGTTAGCAAAATGTAATTATAAAGATGTTCAAATGAAATAAGGGAGATGAAACCGCAAAATTACACTGCTTAATAATACGACAAGATGAAAATTTGAGAAGGTTTCTTTTCTATCATGCATCAAAAACCACAACATGCTAATCCCCCAAAAAATACTAACGGGGAAATCTTTGTCAACGGCCAAACAAGTGCTTCCATTTTTAAATGTGTAGATGATACTATTAAATAATACACTTGACATGCACATAATTAATTATTCATAAAATGGCGACTCTACCTAATTGTTTCAGTGCCCCACTGAAGATAAATGTAACGGAAGATATTCTTACTATAAACTTGCATGCCAAACACTGCACCTTACTTTTACACCATCGCATAAGCACAAACCATTCCGAATTCAGAATAAACGATTTACCCTTGTCAAAAAAGTGTTTTGATAAAGAAATTATTTTCGTTTTTACAAAGAGACTATTTTCTTCCAATACCTTTTAACTGTTTTTCTATTACCATTGTTCTTCCGTTTTGTACAGTAGTAATGATTATGTGGCGATGTAAGACTCTCATAACGGGAATTCTTTTCTCTTTTCTACAATGTGACATATTTTGTAGACGTTTTATGCCTAAAACTGTACTCACCTCACAAGTTTGTTTCAGTTGTTTGAAAAGGGCATAAATACAGTTTGAAGTTTTTATGATGATACATCTGTACTTACCATTTGACACCCGGTCTCAAACTGTGACGCGCCAGCAGTTTTGGGTAAAGTGGTTTGTTAGAAACAATGAAGCACCTCTGTGTAATCCCCTTAATCCTTGTAAATCGGCGTCAAATCACAAAATCATATGCCTTGTAAGGGTGTCACTAGCTATATTATTAACGAGCAAGCTAACAGTTTGCTCATTATTAATAGGGACATTGCGCTTGAAGGCGACATCAATCATGCAAACAATAAAATCTGCTGCTGTAACTCTAGTTACTGAACGAAGTGATTTGTCTACACGTTTGACTGAGTAATATCACATTTACGCAATATATAGCAATTCAGGCAGAGACAACTTCAATACATGTCTGAGTTCAGAAGGACTGATTAATTTGAAAGAAATCAAGTCTTGATAGAGAAGGTAATTTAATACAAATTGATATTTACATCAGCATGCAATATTACGCGCGTATAGCTATTTCACGCGGACAGAAATTTAAAAGATGATTTCTTAAAACGACGCCACGATGGCAGACAACTTTTCTTATTACCTCGCAGATGGTGATGTGCTTTATTCTGACTCCGCTGAAAGTCGAGGAAGTCCAAGCTTTCAATAACATGAGGTACGGTCTTCCGCACTCTAACGCTACCACTAAATGATGCAAAGCTTACTATTTGGTTTACCATGTTTTTGTTTTACTGGGTTGTTTGTTCTTAGACGACAATAACAAGATTGTTTCCAGATGAGGAAAAAATTATTTGGTAATGATCTTTATACTGCAGAGTTTGAACGGGCACCAAATCCAAATTTGTTCAATCCGTTTTGCAAGAGGAAACAATTAAAAGGGATTAGCAGAAACTGAAAAATTATAACAACTGATGCATCGATTCAGAAGTAAAGCGCAAAAACCTGTCATTTGCTGTAGTCTGAACGTTAATAAAACCTACTTTGAAAATGTTTTTGCGAAAGCGAATCGGAGAATATCGGTGAAAGTGTTTCATGCAAAAATGGAGCTATTCAAAAATCTTTTTCTACATGTGTTGAAAGCCGAATCATGCTTTCAGATAGCCTGGTTAGATTTTTCTAACACAAGCCGAGTAAAATAAACTTGATTTATTAACTTTACTCCAAATATTATTATACAACTTAAAGAAGAGTTGACAGCGTAGAGAAGGGAATATCTGGAAGTGTCAAATGCACCATTCTGGAGACATTCCTAAGTTAAAATTATTTTCACATATATATTAAAAGAATCCTTTTATAATATGAATAAATTATAAGATATATACCAAGATCGTATTGCTTTTTTCAAACAGGAAAATACATTAAATATAGCTTCCTCGAACTGTAAACAGGTTTCGTTTAATAGCAAGTTATTTTACTGGAAATCATCTAAATGCCTGGCGAAGATAAAGGCTATAGTACTATTTTTAAAGTTAACTGATAAAATGATAGCCTACAACTGTCACATGAATGTTTCAATTTTGTTTATGAAAAAACTCTTTGATTGGACTAAAGGCGTGTTTCTATGCGATCTATAGCATGAAGAGCAACATTTTGTAAATCATTCTATTTCAAAAAGAAAAGAATCATTGTTTGCACTGTGTTGTTACTTATGGCTGTGACAAATTTGCTGTCCAAATTCTCTAAGGCACTTTCCATTTGTCGAAAACTTTCAGTTCGCATTTCCGAAAATGTTCATAGCATTTTCCGAAATTTTCGGAAAAGAGGACAACCTCGCGTACTATACCCAAATTTTTGAAAATTTCCTTCTAGTAATTCCTGTTTCATTTTGTTTTCTTTATTAAGGGATTTTCGGAAGATTTCGTATTTCGACAATTTAACAATTTTCGGATTTTCCGGAAACTTTCCAAGGAAACTTACGAAACATTTGTCCCCGTTAGGGAAGTTCCGGAATTTTTGGTTGAACGGAAAGTGCCCATAGTTTAAACTATTATTCAGTGGATAAAATCATTAAAATTTGGATTTGTCGCTATTTAAATTGTAAAGAGCTGAGATCGGGCTCGCATCCTAAACAGACAGAGCGACTACTTTTTCTGGTCACAATTCTATGTAATTTCCGTACTCTTATACTTCATTTCTCCGCTAAATGTTTAATTATTTGTTTAGGCTGGGTTTCGACTTAGTCTTAGTTATTTCATAGTCTAAACTATACTAGTAAGACGTTAATTAAAAAGCATTCATTAAAGAAAGCAACGTCGATAATAATGCTAGAGTCCACTGAATAAGCGTCAAAACCGCCCATGGTTCTCCGCTAAATGTTTAATTATTTGTTTAGGCTGGGTTTCGACTTAGTCTTAGTTATTTCACAGTCTAAACTATACGAGTAAGACGTTGATTAAAAAGCATTCATTAAAGAAAGCAGCGTCGATAATAATGCTAGAGTCCACTGAATAAGCGTCAAAACCGCCCATGATTCACCACAATGGTATGTACAAAAATTGTCTCCATTACCGAGTTAATGAGACCAAGAATCAGATTCAGCAAAAACGTAATACAATTCAGTCAGCTTAAAACAGTGTTTTGAAGCACTTAAAAACTGTTGAATTTATATCAGGTGCGAGTGGTTCCATCCTACTTTTAGTATATGATCCTTTACGACTCTTTCATGAGGGGACTTACTCAAATTATGACAAATGTCCTTAATAAATTGTGCTACGTTGTCACAAACTCGCTCAGTTGAACCCAAGCTTAAAAAGCAATTTTCCCTCAAAGAATCTGGGCCTCTCCTTTTGGATAAAAAAATAGAGTTTGCGGGAGTCCTTTTAAAAATGATTTATTGTCTGCCTGCAAATAAAGACACCGCCTTATGGACCTTTGGCGCGACAAGAGGAGAAGTTGAAACAAAACACCTCAAAATGTGTTTCAGTCAGACGTGCTGTGCTTTCAATTATTCATAACAACATTGCGAGAGTGACCTTGAAATCGTTTCTTTTGTTTTCTCCCCTTTTGGAATGAAGAAAGTCTAAATGCATGCATTCTGTTGACTTATTGTAACAGAAACGTATTTTTTGTCGTTATTCTTGCTAAGATAAATCTGTTTCTCTCTTGTCGTATTCAGTATCACGGTCATCACGTTAATTGCAGTAATCACGATTATCATGATCATCACGATTCTCATATCATTACGCATTTGTTTCAGGAGCGTTATCGCTTATCGTTATCGTTTATCGATATTTTGAACACTGGCCACTAACATGAAATACCAGCAATTCTCAGCGATTTTTTTCTTCACTAGATAATTCAATTTCGTTCACGAGATCTCTTAGGAAAAGCTTTATAGCAACCCAATTATGAGGCTATTTCCTGCAGTTAAGAATTGCACGCAAGATGGACTTAATTCTGGAAAAATCTGAAAGAAAACTATAGAGAAATCCCGATTTGTCCAACCTCCAAGGGAAACGAAAATCGATTTGAAATGATGGAGTTGTACGAGAAATCGGGGATGAAGTTACAGTGTTCGACTGAGGGAAGAAAACGACTCTTGGTTCGAGTTATCGGAAGGTTTGAAAAATCGAGCGTTCGAGAAATAGGGATTCCACGTATTACAGTTAAATGGCAAATTCAAAAGACATGTTCCTTCCTTGGTAATGATTTAAAAAATCTACGAAACGAGAGAATCTTAATGAAAAATTCTTTTTTTTTTTTCAAGCTTCCTGTTTTAAGCTCTTTAATAAGTTGAAAGGATAACTGCAAAGATGGCAATGCAATCTCTTCCGTTCTTTTCATCGCAGTTTAAATACACGAATTATTTCATTTATTCGTCATCTCATATTAATTAATTTGAACTTGCCTATCTCCAGTGGCTTCTCAATTCATAGCTCAGGAAGCGAGCGTTTCCATCAACATGGTAAAGGTCAAGGATCTCAGTGACATTGATGGCTATTTCCGTTTCTTTTTCCGTTTTCATGCTTGCTTTTTAAATGCTTCAATTGAAATAAGTAAAACTGCGATCATCGGATTCCCTTTTGTAAAGCATCTCATTAATAATTTTACACAGAACACGTATCCTGAGTTTTGTTGACAATCGAAGAACAAAATCGCATAACAATCGACTAAAAAATATATTTTTTAAAGAATAAAAGTGAGCGAATGTGTTCGTGCTGAGTCGCCCACTGTCTTGAATATTGCACACTAAGAATTTACACTGTGGCATGACACATCTCAACCATTGCTTCAGTTGTTGTTTATTTGATTAAAAAGTTGCAATTCGATTCATGGTGGATAATTACCCGTAGTACGTGTATAACGAACATTAGAATTGTACTTGGTGTATCTATGTTTCACGAAGAAAATAATCTATATAATTTATGAATTCGAAACGAGTGAAAAAAATGCAGCAAAAAGTAAGAACAGCGTATCTTCGATCAATTTTTCCAGTTATTTGTTTAGAAAAGAGTCTTTGTTTTCCTCATCTGCACATTCAGTTCGATTCTCGACCGAGGCATTCGAATGCAGTGGTAGCGAATGAGTTTTACTTTGAATCCCTAAGCGAATAAAAGGCACTAAACAAACGCCCTTCAAATAACATCGTCTTACGAACAACGCTGCTAAGATAAATATGGATTAACCTCGATAGCTTCCACTGATAGCATTATCGAATAATCAAACGGCTCTGTTCAAACTAGAAGCTGTCAAAAAAACCCTGCGAGTTCCCCTCGACAAAAAACGGACTAAATCTTAAATGTTAAATGATAAAATGTAACAGAACCGAAGAGGTTCCATTTTTTTTACCAAGCAAAAGAAACTAGCCGTTGAAGAGGCGATGGTGTACTTTGAATTCAGATGGGTTTAATTCTTCGTCTTGCACTTACGCACGCGTAGGCTTATTTTGGTGCTCAAAAACTGAACGGTGTGTATTGCCGGATAATGCGGACTCCGTGTTTAGTAAGTTTTTCACCAATAACAAACGTTCAATGTTCTCCGTTTCTGCGTTGTTCACAACTATACAAACTAAAACAAATACATCAATGGCAACTTACAGTAAAATCCTGAAGGCTATCTTAGTGACAAGCAGCCATCCAATTTGTAGATGGAAAATCGCGCTTGAAATTGGCACTCGTTAGCGAAGCTGGAGACATTAATAATAAGAACATTCACGGTCGTCAAAACGGAATTGTATCATTGCCTAAAAGTCGTCGACGACATGAGTGCTAATTATTGAAACAGAAAAATTGCAAACATTATAAGGACTGACCTACCAGGGAGTAATAAATATTCGTGGGTGATATTTACCGTATCGTGCATTCGCTTGGTGGTTAATAAGTTTCTGTGAACCCGAAGTGCGAAGTGCTTGTGAATAAATAATGATCACAGATTGTCCCAGCAACAGATAATGGCTAATTGTGCGAGCCTGTGTCTCAGGGTAGAATTTTTATCAAAGTACTTTCACCGTAAAGTGGACGAAACAAAACTGGAATATCCTTGCTTTTGTCCGTGGTTTGTTCTCGCGGATCCCGCACTACAAAGAAGGCATATTTCGTTTCCTGAATGAAAAATCCCATAATTTTTTTCATAATTTTTTCGTTGTGGCTGTTATTATTTTTGATATTGAAAAGAGCTTTAGTTTATCCGGAAAGCGTCATCAGTTTTCTAGCAAAGCGGAGCCGCACCAGGAAGGAATTAGCGGCAGATTTTCAGCGAAACATCTGTTTCCTTGAAAACACAACGATTACTAATACGCATGTACATTTAACGCACAGAGGTTAAAACCTGTCGATTCTCAGCATGATCGTTAGTTCCCTAAAGCCTAGTTTCACATGAATTCGGGATAAGAATCTCATTCGATTTCCTTGCAAAAATCTGCTTGTTTCTGAGCAATTAAAAGCGCTAAGCACCTACAGCCTTTAAAAGTATCACCTGGCAGTTCTATGTATTTCCCCTTTTTCTTAAGAGATTAATTAAGGGTGTGCAAAAAAATAAACTTGAGTCGCAAACCTGATTATTTGACGCTTCAGCCGAAGTATATTTTCTTTACTTTGCATAAGAACTCAAGTTCATTCAAAATGCCTGCTTCTTCGAAGTAACGTTGGTGACGAAAAGAAAATATGCTTTATATTTAGGTGGGTATAATAGCTAATTTGCTCATTGGTATACAATATTTTCTACTTGTACTGGCGTATTGTTTAAAAGAAAAGAATGGGATAAAAAAAAACGTTAAGAAAATATTTGGTCTAGAGGAAAGCAACCTTTTTTAAATTGATTTATCAGTTCAATAAATATATCAAGTTGAAAGGCAGAATCACAAAACATAGAGCAAAAAAATAAATAAAAGAACGTTCTAATGTTTACTTCAACTGTTTTCAAGATGGAGTAAAACAAAATGGTCTCCAAAGCAGCATTTTCGGTAGCGTCAAGTGATGTACATATTATTGGTTATTATTGAATTGAATTCAAAATGGAATTGAATTGAATAGGTACGCAAATAATTCGTTGTTGTTTCCCGCTCGCTTCCAGAAGGAAACGTTTCCATTGTTCATTTTATCCTGAATAAGAAGGCCTTGTGTTTTATTTTACCAGATGCACGATTTTTGCTCTGTTAACAATAAAACAACTATATTTACCTTAATATTCATTCGCATTTATTTGAATAGCACCGTTAAATTTTAGCCATACACTCTATATAAACGCAGCGAATCTCTTTTCACATTGCACCCGCAAAATTGATCACTGATATTACTGTCTTCAAAAAATACATCTAATAATTTAGGTTTTAATTTAAACACGTATATTCCGAACTAAAAAAGGAGTATTAATCATACAACAATGTAAAGTTTTATGTAAATCTTTGCATGACAATCGTTCCGAAATTTTCACCGCGGATGAATTCAATGCCTGTTGACTACAACAGACTAAATTTACACCTTTCTTGAAATTATGCTTGGATAGGTAAACGATACATCTTTAATTTTATTTTATATGTATGCTGTTTTGCTTTCTAATAAATGGAACTTCTAAAATCTGTAATTGAGTGCTGTATCTTGAAAACGGAAAAGACTTTCACCAAAAACGAGGTCAATCTTAGTTCACGATTCAATTTTTAGCAGATGTTTGTTTCGCTTTGACTGAACTTGTCAATTTCGTGCATACCCGTGGTGAGGTTGAAGATGATAGCGGGAGAGCAAAGGCGAAGGCCAAAGTTCGCATTAATTTCATTAATTACAATTTATTATATGGCTTGTCTTTGTAACCGATATAACGCGTGCTCTGATTGGCCATAATTCTAAGACATTATTCTCCCGTACGTCCACGGGCCGATTATGGGCCGGCAAAAACAAAGTCATAAGTCTTATAACAAACAACTTATTAACTTCAAACGTTCGGTCATTACGGATTAATCTCAGACCTCGGCCTTGCCGTATTGACGGCAAACTCTTGGTTTGAGATTTTCTCTTTCTGAGACCTCACTAACGGTTAATAAGTAGTTAGTAGATACGTATTACGGACCTATCCGACGTACATAAATATGGGTTATTGACCAAGCTAGTTAGACTCGACTCCGTCTCGGTCCATAAACACGCAAAAAAGAACGAGGCCAATATCCAGCCATCTTGACCGAACAAGCTTGGTCAATAAAGGACTTATCATACGGGATAAAGAACACCAAAAACAATCTAATAAATTATACTACTAATAATAAGCATACATCCCCCCACACACCACGCTTACTTATAGAGTTAATGCCGGTGGCTAATTATAAAAGTTGAAAAATTACTTGTGCCTGTTTCAAAAAAATACAATAATTTTAAATATCACATGCGCATCTCATCTTTATACAAATGAACTTGAAACATATTGCCGCTGTATGGATGTTTAACAATCCTGTGCTCAAGAATTGGAAATTCGTCGCCATGCGAAAACCAAATCTTACCTTTTTTTCATATCCGCATTAATTTAACGTTATCATACATATACATATATCTTTTACGTTTGTTTCAATCTGAGATACTGGAGCCTTTCGCCAAGACAACTCTCTCTAAATGGACCTTTTCGGCCATACCGCGGCCATTTTGAATTCTATTGTTTCAAAAAGCTCTTATGGGATGCTCACGGAAAGGTCCATTAAACAGGTAAAGTTAAGCCATTATGGTGAGCAGAGATGCAAGAGTTAGCCAAACGATAGTGTAGATTCTATTACACAGTTGTTGCAAGCGTTTTTTCCTTCTGAAAACGAGTTACAATGAAGGCAACCTCAAAAAGTTAAAAAAGTATGTACCAATTGGATATAACTCAAAATAACTACCCATAATTCTAAACCAGTTTTAACCATGTGTGCGCGCGGAATGACGTTATCTTGAAACACGTAATATACAGCTATAAAAAGAATTCGTTCTGCTCATACAAAATACTCGAAACAACGAATGAGTATATAGCTTATCTTATTCACAGAAAGATGGAAAAGTAATATCGCTATTACAAGTAAGAAGAGCAGTCTATTTTAAAATAACGTAGCTCAAGTTAAACTTAATAAGTTAACATAAAATAATATTTAAAAGAAAAAACCGTCAGTCAGTTGTTAGGATCAATTTCTGGAAGATTTATAATACTAATCCATACTACGCCGGAGAATTTGAAAACGCAACAATCACCGGTCATTTTGGATTTGTGGTCGAGGAAGACTCGGCCAGGGAAATCACATGATTACCGTGACGTCATCGTTTTCAAAAAGCTTCGTTTTCAAAATGTTTTCTGTCCACTCGAAAACGCAAGGCCGGCATTTTCAAATTCCTCCGGTTTGAAGAGCGCTTTCTAAAAGCTCCGCTTTGGTGACGGATTAGTGTGGACGATGGGCCTAACCGTAGAAATAAAGCTGCACTTTCAAGTTTCTCCGCCGTAGTGTGGACGGTAATTCACCCCAATAGAAAGTGTAGAAAATATAAAACTTTTAAAACTATAGTCGTTGTAGTGTTACATTTTGGAGACTGTGAGTTAATGTATACCCCTTGAAGTTTAAGAAATTATTTTTCAGATCTTTAAACCACATTCACCGACCTGCAAAATAGACTTTTGTGGTGGAGATAATCTTATTATCTCCTGCTTGGCATGCTGCAGGTACACCATGCATGAATGAACTGTTTTATATGTTTGATTTGCATTGTGTTGAACATATTTGTAACAAAGAGCTGCCAGGCCTCCTGGAAAATTTAGGCATACGTTGGAGAAAAGACAACTCTAAGTTGACAAGATCCCTTGTATTTTGATTTGGGCCAGCCCAATACATACATAGAACCTCTATTTTCAAACACGATTACTCGTCAAAGCTTGCAGCTTGTGAGGTCGTGTGCCAACTGAATAAAACAAAACGAGTACAGAACTTCAGTATTATGAACTAAAAAAAGAGAAAGATTTGCATTGAACTTGTTAAAATTGTTCCACAGCCCGATCGCCTAAGTTATTGATAAAACAACAACAACAACAATGACAAACAACTCGTCTCTTTTTTCCAGTGTGTTTCTAAGTTTGCACCCTCGCAAACGTTTTAAAACACCTTTTAAAATGACAAGACAAGATACATTCTATTTGGATGGCCTTCGCCGGCATGGGGCAAGCTGACTGACTTAGTATATCCGATAATTGATTCAGCGGTGAATTTCTACTCCTACACAGGTATGTCAAAATTGCTGAGACTGCTGGAGTTAACCTGACGGGATGATTGTGATTACTGTGCTTCAGCGGATATTATAATTCGAAGTGGTTCAATGATACTGCCACAAACATTTGATTGCTTTTTAATTTAGCACGGGATTGGCGAAGTGCATTTGGATTCAAGAGAAATTTTCGCATATCAGTAATCAGAAAAATGGTTGTTGACACTTATTAAAGAATAATGTTATTCGATACCTATTTTTTGAACAAAATAGGACAGACACGTCTTTGCCAGAATACATGTGCCTTAATTTAAAGACCTTTAAGTGTTTTCTGAAGAATAATGTGATCTGCAAATAATTCAAAAGTAATTCTTAAATATTGGCTATCGGATTGCAAAATTATAATTACACATAATTTCAACTTGTATCATTTATCTCATTCGTTATTAATGACGAATTTCACGAGGCGAAACTAACGACAAAAACTCCAACGAAAAGCTTGTGACGTACATAAGCAATGAAAATATTTTTATCTGAAAACAAACATGGAATTACGGGACCCGAATGTTGAATATATGAATATACATGAAAAATTTCATTTGCTGTTCTGCGAAGAACGAGGAATATTCTGGAAGGGAGTAAGCGACTTCCGAATACGAGGCATACTTGAATTGTTTTCAACTTGCCGGTGAGAAAAAATCTTCAGCGAATAATGCTGAAAAAGCGAACGAATCTCGAAAAGAGAATGCCAGTGTGAGCTAAATACGCAAAATGACGCCTACATATTATATGTTCAGTCGTGTAACTTAAAATATTACCATCTTTGATATTCCATACAAGTGGTATTTTACGACTCGGTGTTTTATTATCATATTTTGCACCCACTGCGTTTAGTCTGATGATGTTGTGTAGAGTTTCCCGCCTTGAGGAGCAGGTGAAATTCCACTTTTAGCGCGTCCACTTTCATTGACGTTATGACGTACAACAATAATGTCCCGGACTGATTGAATAAACTTTTGTTTTACATTCTGCACAAACCCGCTAATTTGTCATCGACTGAATGCAGAATTTTGTTGTTTCTTCGCAACGAAACTTTTTAGAGTTTTTTTTTTTTTTTTTTTTTTTTCATTTTCCGCCGCCTTCTCGTGTAAATCTTCGACTGACTTCAGCGAAAAAGCTCTGTTATAGCAATGAGTTTTCACACCTAACATGATCAAATAACCTCCACGGCATCCCATTTATATTATTTGTATTTTTTTCGTTAAAACTTGTCGGGTTCCAGACATCAAAACAACCTGTCAATTCACTTCTAAGCCGTTCTGATCTTAAAGTGAAAGTTTGTAAGAAAATCGAATGGCTCGGTTCAAAATTACAGCATCTGCTAAAGCGAACCGAACATCATCATGTTTGTACACTGAAACATAAACTAAACTTCTATCCTTTACAGCGTCGACACGGTGATTTGCAAGCTACGTACCACCCCGATCGAAATTACAAATCACAAAGTCAAGTAAATTATATAAGTAAAAAGTGCAACAAAAGCAGCGATTATGCTATTTCTAAGTGTACCTACAAAGCGAAGCCCAAATTGGCCACTTCTCAACCAGCTTTTGTTGTGTTTTTGGGACTGCTTGTGGCAAAACGACTTGTTATTCTTCAAGTGCAACTCGCATGGCATCACAAGAACGAAAAGGGGATTGCCGCAAGCCTTCTGCCACCATCACGAGAAACATTTGTAGCTTTACATTTCGAGACAGAAAACACTATCATTTCCATCGCCATAACCAAGTTGCGAAGAGTGTTAATGATTCCTTCAACCTGTTCGTGCCACTGAAGCTTCATTTACTTATTCATGAAGGATGGATGTATTACAATAAAACTTTGGAGTACAATGCAGGTGTCAAATGAATACTGATGCATACAAATCGATACGTAGCGAGTGAAACGCACTAATCGATAAAAAGTTTTTCGACGAAACCTTCCATATCACATTGCAATCTAGGTTTCCTTAACAACATCGCGAACAAGGGGATAAATGTTGAAATGCTGCCTTTAATTCTAATCATAATTGAAGCTTTGGATTCCTGTCACGACACGTCTCTGAGAGAGGCACTTTTACCACTTGCCTCACAGTCAAGTAGTTGACACAAATACCGCGCCGACAACTTGTCAATCAAAGCCTTGATTCATTCAATTCATCTGAAAGTGTGAGGCAAATGACAAGGGATAAAAAAAGCAGTGAATGTGTTAATCAAAACTGCGAAGCAATTTGGGCTTTTTATTTATGATACAGCTGAACCTTAGCCAACCAAACTCGTTGGAAATTGGTAAGTGATCTTTTATTCGAGCTTCTTACACATTTAACACCTTTAGTTTGTACATTGTTATTATAATGAACGCGTTCATTTTGATACTACTTACAACTTTTCGGATTTGTGTCAGCGAAGAATGAACAATTTGTAAACGTAGCAATTTCCAGTTTAGCAGGCAACTTGTTTGTATTCTCACATGTGGTCTGCCAAGATGGCATGAAGCCTCGATTACCTATTTCTCAGCGTAGTAGGTGAAAATGTTACTAACGATGGCAACATTAGTTGAGAACTCATTTGTTCAGGGCATTATTTTAACAGTCCGACAACGAATTTTGTTAGCAAACCATTTTGTCTCCCAGTTTCTAAGAAATATATTTCGTAAAAACAACTAATTGTGATCTGAGGGAAGAGGCATCAGTATTTTTTTCTTAGTTTTCTCTCCAAAAGGCTCAAATATGAATGTGGAGGAGTGTAACCCTCATTAATTGTTTTTTGAATCATTTTATCGGTGAGCTTATCTCGGTTTCAAATTAAGGTTAAGATTTAATTAAAGATCATCTTCAGTGCACCACAGTTAAGCGAGAAAGTCGGTTGTCATTTTTTTGAAGTCTCACTTGTCTTGTTTGTCTTGGTCGTCGGTTGTCATTTTTTTGAAAATTGCCGAAGCGGTTTTCACCTGAGTATCGGCAAGAAATTGGTTTTGCTTTCATCCGCTACACGATTGGCTTAAAAATTCTCGCGCCACTTTTTCATGAAAGTAAAACCAAAACCAATCGTAACTCGCTAACACACGTTTTCCCGCGCTTCGCGTCAGCTACATGTAATTGCTTCGAGTTTTGATTGGTTCATTGCATTGTCTGTAGTCCTTTGTGATTGGCCAGATAACTAACTTTAGATCATTAGTTAAGAAGACAAACTCTCACACGCACTATAGCTGTGTAGAGATATTTTCACCTGGATCTTAGTTTAATTTATGCTTGTTGATTATGTACTCGACGGGCCACGAGCTATAAGCTTTGATTTTATCTTTTGTAAGTACTTGTTCAGGCCCCGTCCACACCACGAATGAGAAATTTGAAAACGCAGCTTTATTTCTACCGTTAGGCTTTCCGTCCAAACTAATCCGACACGAAAACGGAGCTTTTCGAAAACGCTTTTTTCAAACCGGAGGAATTTGAGAACGTCGGCTTTGCGATTTTGTATGGACGGAAAACACTTAGAAAACGGAGCTTTCGATGGAAAACTGAGTTTTCCTCAAAAACAATTCCAATTTGTCCGGCGTACTATGGACGGGAAACTTTTTTCACAGTGAAACCGCACAGTTTGCATTTGTTAGTAATATTATTTAGTAAGCGTTAGAAACTGGACTCTTATAAAGGCGTCCTGCTTCCTCTATTAATGAATCTGAAGGTTTTAATCTCGAATTTAGTTTCCAAACCAGTTCTCCTCTGATAAGCGTACAGTATCGAATTCCAGTTATAGAAGATTGGTCGGGATTTTGACTGTATCCCATGCCAACAGGAGATGCGAGAAATAATATTAAAAAAGGTTTCTCGAAAGGGTAGTCTGATACCATATAACCCTTCCATAATAATAATACAGTAGTTTGAAAACTTTAATCAATAGTATTTTAAAAAGCGGCTTGGTAATGTGAACTACATTCGAGGAATATTTGATAATATGACCTTTAATTTAAGGATACCTACAAACTCATGAGACATCCGCAGTTAAGAAATAAAAAGAAAGAAATAATTAAGAAATAAAAAGCTCTACGCCGCATCGATTCATATGCATTAAAAGTTCGGTTTCCACGCTGCAGTTGCACAATTCTCGCGTAAATATATTTGAAAAAAATAAACTACTGACTTAGATGTCTGTGTTGTCTGAAGCTTTCGGAATCTTTTCAGGGCAGTGAGTTGTTACCTGTCAAAGAAGCTATAACAACCAAATTTCTAATTTGTTTTTTCCCTCCCCTCAGGACACCGTCTTAATTCGAAAAAATAAATCTAGAGTGTTCGGAGATAATAAAAAATAGACAAAACGTTTCGGCATTTTCGTTTCGAGATGACCGCCTTGTTTTCGTCCTGCAGAGCTGTCGCTTGTCAAATGATAACATAATTCTCACTTAGTGTTCTGCATAGTTTTTCTCATTTCTACTTTTCATTTTCAAAATACTTAGGTATAACCTAAGCCTTTTTTCTTACGTAACCAGTGTTAATATTCTTGCATTCCAAAAAAATTCGAATGATTAACACAATGAACTCATGTCGTATCACGGCTGCTGTTGTGAATTCCCGCAAGTTCAATAACCCAAATATAAAGCATGCCCGCGTAAAAGTCGTGTTAATTTTATAATTACTTCGCTACGCGGAAACTTTCCTTACCAACAAAACGCCCAAGAATAAAGAGAAACTGCCGAGATAAGCACTTCTAATTGAGCTTGAATTCCCTCGACTTTGATATGATAATCCATCCTTTTCCAGATATTGAAAACGTCTAGCCGGAACCTCGACTTAATCGTTCAAATTCGACACCTGCTGGAAATGGCGGCGGCGACTCTTTTAGCGGCATAATATGAGTGTTTTAAACAGCAGGCGTTTAGTAAAATTACTGTCTAGAAAAATGTACTTTGGAATCAAGATAAGATTATTGTTTAGTTACTTAAGCGCACAGATACAGCTCTCAGAGATTCACATGCATTAGCCTTTGTGCAAGAGTCACTGGGTTGATTCTCTCTGAAAGCAACACGAACACAGCCAGAAGGTACGTTTTTATATAACTGTCGGTTTTATATCTCTTCACTACAAAAATATGAGAGAATAAATACTTTGATCCGCCAAACACAGTCAGAAAGTAAGGTTTTATAAACTGTCGGTTTTATATCTCCTCACTTCAAAAATATGAGATGATAAGTACTTTTGATCTTCCAAGCACATTGCCTCAAAAGGCGTGTCCTCGATTGAAAACTATGAAATTTTTATGTGTCTATGGAAAACAGGGGATGTGAAATGAAAGCTAAGGTTGGCCATAACATCTTAACGCGCACTGCTATTCGCTAATTAACATTTAATATCTTGACTGCAAATAAATGAGTTCAGAATTATCTTTGATCGCTAAAAACATTTTCGCAAAAGCCGTTTTATCGACTTGATATTATGCAACTACTTGTGTCAGAGAAAAGATGGGGTTGAAAATGGCCCACTAAAACGAAAAGTTCGTTCAGGTTACGACTGTAGATTTCATCTCGCGAGAGATCTGCCAAAGACATTCTGCTTAGTAATCTGTCAAGAAAAGTGTCGCAGAAAAATTTTTAACGACTGAAAACTATAAAATTTGTCATGAATCTATGGAAAATAGTGAGTAAAAAAAACAACAACAACTAAAAAGTAAAATTTCGCTAGGTAGAAAAAAAAAAAAAATAGCGTTACTTACTGTATTCTCCGAAAGCATCATGGTGTCCGCGAGCGACAGTTTATGTAATAATCGTTGTCGGCAGGAATTAAAGAGCGGCGGAATAATAGAAACTAAAAGAAAATTTAAGCACAAAATCCTGAAGTTAATGTTGCCTTCCGGCGGGAGACCATCTAGTTCTTAACGCCGCCTTTTTAAGTTCCACATACGCTCAAACGTTGAGTCATGTGACCTACTCAGTGATAAAACTGCGACTTTACAAGCCACTTCTTCGTTCTTAGGAATAACTACAAATTTCACCAGGAGAATTTTAATCATCCGCACTGACAACAATTCTCGTGTTTTGCCTGCGGCTTGATACATTTTTAATAAAAACCTTTCATTTGTATTCTAGTAACAAACATTGAGACCGATTCGCACACCTTTGGTCAACAAGGGTAAAGAGGAGTCAGCCGCAATAACGATCGTGATGATTTTTTCGTGTGTTCTTACACATTGCTCGACAAATGAAATCAATGAAAATACGCTCAAACTTACAAGTGAAGTCCAGCTCTATCTCAGACCTTCTTCACACAACGCCGGAGGAATTTGAAAACGCAGATTTATTTCTCCGGTTAGGGCTACCGTCGGTACTAATCCGTCACGAAAACGAAGCGTTTCGAAAACGCTCTTTAAACCGGAGGAATTTGGAAACGCCGGCTTTGCGCTTTAGTTGGGACGGAAAACATTTTGACAGCGACGCTTTTCGTAAACGTCGTAAACGATGATGTTACGATAGTCATGATAGTCGCCTGCCCGAGGTTTACTGCAAAATGCAAAATGACCGGTGATTGTTGCGTTTTCAAATTCCTCCGACATTGTGTGGACGGGGCCTCAGCTACAAATGATATGAAGGAGACTTCAAGATGCAGTAAAATTAATGTGACAAGCATTCATCGAAGTAATTTCTCTATCATTAACTATAGACTGAAAGACTTCATTGCAATTAAGATATGAAACTGGTAAACTGAATGTAGGAAAAGTCCACTCCAAGGAGTTTTCTGGCGAGAAATCGCTCATTAAAATTAATATGCTGGACAACGAGGAGAGTTGGAGCGAGTAGATATGTGAAGACGACAAAAAGGCGACTAGGTGGGGTGGAGAGAGGAGCAAAGTATAAACTTTTATATATCCTAGTCCCATTATCCCTCCCTCTGTTCACTTCAAGTTCGTCTGCAACTGGATTCTAAAATAATAATCGTTAAAAGATTTTGCCCGTGTTAAAGGATGTTATTCGTGTTAAGACGCTTTAGTAAACAGAGGCGTTATTTTTTATGGCTGCTGCTGCACTTAAGCCTGGTTTTCACAGCGACATAAGCACAAGCATAAGCATAACGGTTTGTGAGGACGTCTAGAACTCAAGCATAAGCACGTACGCATGCGCAGAATAGATGATTGCCTCAGTTTTGGTTCCATACCTGATGGAATGAACCATACGATGGAAAGAACCAAGATGGCGGATGAAGTTTATGCTTATGATCACAGACCTTACAGCAGCGCGTTCTTACTTGACATAAGCATAAGCCGAGCACAATCACAAGAAGAACAAAAATGTTCATTCTCTTTGGGCTTGTGCTTGTGCTTAACTAGCGTGTGTTTGTTGTGCTTATGCTCGTGTTGTGGGCGTCCTCTCTATCGTTATGCTTGTACTTGTTCTTATGTCGAAGGGAAAACCGGGCCTTATAACGCTCAAGGCTAAAACCGCCATCACAGCTTCGGCCTTTGACTGCCAGCTCTGTCTTGACTTTTGCAATGGAGCTTGACTGGTACAGCTAGGTTATCGTTTTTTTTCCGCGTGCATACAGCCTTCCTCTTATTCTCGTCGACATTACGCACTGAATAATTAACAATTATTCACCGAAGTGGAGGTAAATATCCACCACTTTCACCGACACTGAGGTGAATAATTGTTTTAGTACATACCGCACAAGCTGAATAACTAGCGGACCAAAGAGCAACTTTATTTGTGACAAGATACTGACAAATGATCGGACAAAAAAATTCGCGCGCTTGGAGGTGAATAGTACTTGGCTAATCACCTCCGAGCTAGCCAATCAGCGAGCGCGAAGAGCGCTATTCACTTGTATGGTATATACTAACGCAGTTTAGCACATGAAGAGACCATGTGCTTACGACAACAAGAACTGCATAAAAACAGCAAATTTGCGAGGTGAGAACAAACTGATTCTAACTCCAATAGTTTATTGAGGATCCGTCAGCTAGTCATCTGATACAGATTTATTTCGTCTGATAATGTAATCTATATTTTTGCAAATTACAACTACTGGTTCTAACAATTGGAACCTGTGCTACGCCAGATACGAAAAATCATTAAAAGACACCCTTTAGATGTGGCCAAAAATATGTGGAAATAATTCCTCATTTTTAAAATGCAGCAGCAACAGACCCCGAGGAAAGGGTACGAAATCAATAACGTAGAACATTTACAATTATACATACAAGCTGTTATAACAAAAGCTTAATAAAAAAGAAGACGAACATGAAGACTGATTAACCTAGAATGGCCTAAATCTCCCGCCAAATGCTTAAACAGTCCCTAGACGTCCCATGACACCCCGCGAGCCTCTCCATCGTGCCGTCAGAATTGTAATTTCTGCCTAATTCGTCCCTCAATCATCAGAAATTACATTTTCCGGTAGCTTTCCTAACTTTAACATTCCATATTGTAGTACTACATATGAGGAAAGCTTTCAAGAATTCTCAGCCGATATTGCATAATATAACAACAAAAATACGATGCTAATGTATTTCTTTAGGACTGCGATTTATTAATATTTCATGCGTCCTGCGAAATCCAATGCTTCAGAATGTGTCAAACATTTAGACAATTTGATAGTTATAGTGGGTGGTTTGTCGAGGAAATTGCCAGGATCTACCATGAGAGTAAAACTAGAAATTGACACAAAGAAACAAATTAATATAAGAGTTTCTCCTTTTGTTTGTTCAAACGAAGCGGACTCTTGTCTGTTTTGAATCCCCTACAAGCTTCGGGAAACCTCAATGAGACTTGCCACGCTTTGACATACTATCAAGTGGAATGCAAATCTTCTTTTAGCGATATAAAAATTTGACATCGACTTTGGCCGCCAGTCTGAAGATGAAAATTACAAAAAATCATTGAATAGCGTATCGAAACACGACCATTTGTTTCGTTGCACTAAGACAATCTGCGCCCCGGGACGCGAAAAGCCTGTTCTGATTAAACCCTCGCTAAATTGTTATGTTAATTGCCTGATTATTCCACCTGCCGGGTTGCACTTTGCCTGAAGACGCCCAGGTTGTCACTCAAATTTACGTTTGATATACCACAATAGCATGAACGCGAGTCGTTAATGTTTATGCTTTCAATCTTAAGCGGGCTCACGGGTTCAGGGAACATATAGGCGGACGAGGCGGTCACAACACGGCAATGGCGGACCCCGAAAGTACGGCGGCCTTTCTTGTCAAGTATGAATTAGTTTGTTTTTTAAAATCGCTATAGCATTAGTTTTAAATTACCCTCAGCTAAAGGGAAATCTGACGTGTTTCTTCGATTTGGTTGCGAATTTCTGAAATAACTTAACTACAAGAGAAAAAAAAAGCTTCTAAGAAATAGATATTTAGATACATTTAAAACCCGAGGTTATTAAATGAAGGCTTCTGGCCAGTGACATGCCGAATTAATATTACAATTAACATTCACTGGTGAAATGTGACCAAATATCTATAATTCACTTGAAGTATTAATGCGGGTTCTGTCCTGGCCAACGAGAATGATGTTGCTGTTTAGAGACTTATTTTCATTATATCCGGGAGCTTCTTTTAGTGGAATAAGTTCGCGTTACGTAATTGATGGCGTGTTTTGATACGCGCCACGTAGCTTGTGTACAGCCTGTGGTCTTACCGCGCACAGTAGTGTTGTGTGACGCTGGATTGCTTCCAGAAATGAGAGCTCTTTATGAAGGGGATTTCCAAGGTAAGATCAGGACTGTCGCGGAGTTCCGCGAGTCGGAGCTGTAGGACCTGGAAACTAGCTAGAGGTCTGGCAGTAAGCTTCAGGCCGGGCTACTAAGGAAACAAAACGTGGTTGAACTGGAACGATAGTTTTTGGAACATTGATTTTTTTGGCTTCAACTTTTCGCAGTGGAAGAGTAAATTTAGAGTTAAAATGTAGGTGTTATTTCATTCTCGGCGACTAGGACCAATTTGTCAATCAACAAAGAACGATATAATAACTGAAAAGTATCGGAGAAACCTTTTGCAAACTTTGAAACGCAGTAAAATAGTGGATTAAAATCCTTTTTAAAGCTTTTTAAACTACTTCGATTTGAAAGAAATATGTATAGACTTGTTTTCCTAAATGGTACAAAATGCTGCCGAAGGGAAGGAGGATGTAAAGAGTGTCAATGCAGAGCAAGATTGTTCCCATACAGAGCTCCTGAGCGTTGGTAGCAGTAACAAACTGGTTTATCTACCCTCTCGGATTACAGCACTCAGCAGCACTGAGCTTCATTACATTTTTCATTGGTCTCTTACGGACAAAACTCGCGCTCTTATACAACTAAACCCGGAATTTCCAGAAACTTCTTTAAAGAATTAAAAAAGCATCGTTGCAAGGTTTCTGAATTCGAAAATTACATGAGAAATAGAAAATTCCAGAAGCTTTTTCAAGCTTTTTACTGACTATTTCGATTTGAAGAAATATGTATTGATTATCAGTGTACCTAGTGAAATATGGCGAAATTGTAGCGCGCTAGTATCAATCATATTTCATATTTTGCCAGTCTATCTCCTTAGAAATTTTATTTTGCATTCACTGAGATCAAACTAGGATATTCGAGAAAATTTGAGGTTTTTGAGACTGAACTTAATTACATAATTTGGAGAAATTACATAATTGGAGAGATTTGGGCTTTGAACTTTTAATTTCAAATTTGGACTTCATAAAATTGTTTCTTGGAACTGTACATAATTACATCATTTTCTATTGACTCGAATTTTCATCGACGTCAAAAATAAGAAAAAAAATAGCAATTGTCCATCAGTCTTGAAAGCCCGGATGTGTCTGGTTCTAAATTAAAGATTTAAAAACAAACTAGAACCTACAAAATGTACTAGATCAAAGAGGAAGGTCTTGCTGTTTTGAACAAAGAATGGAAACTGTCAGCCATTGACTGTGTAGTGGATCAAAGCTAAAGTTTTCGCTCAATTGTTTATATATGATTTCACACCGCATCACAAAGCAAAGCTTTGTTGGATTGAAATCCACCAAAGCGTTAACCTACACACTAAGGAACATGTTTCTTTTGCAAATTAACTCTCTGTATGATAAGCTTTTGTTTTATCTGTAATCTTAGATCAACATGTTTATAGTTTAATTTACGAGTTTTAAAAACCTTACCATGCTCTGCAAACTGAAATGTGACAGCAACGTTCCTCCGTTCTCTTTCATTGAGAAAAGCTTTCTGCTACGCAAGGGATTTTTTTTGAGTACGATGCAGGAGATAACTTTTCTTTCCTGTGGTTTCGTTTCCTATAAAATACTTATTCCATTTGCACTAGATGGAAATGAGATTTTGTACCCACTCAGCGCTACGCACCCTATTGGTTATCTATACTAATTTTCATATCCACCGTGTGATCGTGCAATCAGAGTTAGTAAATTTTGTTTACAACAGTTGAGATAAATAAAATGGGAATACAACGAGTCCAAAAGAGAGTGGACAATTGAGGAGGATTGAAATGGATTACTTAAACCGCAATTTGCTGTTATCATTTTGAAAAAGAAGAAAATCAATTTGACTCCTTTCTTAAGCCTTCCAGATAATACGCAGTGCTGATTATTCCTTTTTTCGTTCTCGGCATGTGTTTTCATGAGTAAAATGAATATTTTAAAATGCTCGTCGTAATGGTAGCGTTTGCTATGATGTAATAGCTGGTTTATTTCCATTTAGATAGGACAGACACCTTTGTTTTATTTATATCAGGGTGTCCCTTTCAGAAGCCATACCACCTGTTTTCAATAGAGGTCCTCATAACAATAACAAAGAACTAAAAAATACACAATAAATTATTACAAAAAAGCACCAAAAAGCCATACTATGATGTGATAAAAATAATTTTTTTGTCACAAAAAAGGTAAAATCAGGAGATTTAAATACAAGAGAGCTAAAGACGTATATAATCGAAAATTGCCCAAGCTATTAAAAGTTTGCTAAAGATACGAAATAAATAACTACAAAAAAGCACCAAAAAGTTATATCATGACATGAAAAAAACACTACTTTTTTTTACAATAATAAAGGTAAAATCAGGAATACAAATGAAAAGAGCTAAAGACACGTAATCCAAAATTGGCTTGCTTATTAAAAGTTTCAACTCCATGATATATAATAAAAGGAGCTTTTAGCAAATTTTGTGCGAACCTGCAATAAGAGAAGAATGTTGTTTTGTCTGATTGTGCAATTATTTAAAGAACGGTTAAAAATGACACAATCTTTGGAGACTGCGGGCAGTCTCGTCACAAGCTGGCAGACATAGCCATCCCGTCTAGTCTGCAGAGTGGGACGTTTCAAAATCCTATAGCCATTAAATGATGATTCTAAAGGCCATTTAATGGAGGACAGTTATGCTAGTATTGTTGACCTTTTCAGTTTCAAGAGGGATTATAATTTCTTCTAATAATGTAGTTTTACGAATAATCGAACGTGTTAAATCCGTTGACTTTACTTAATATTTATAGAAATAGCTATGGAAAGCACCGACATATTTGGCATTAGACAATAACATTTAGTGCAAAGTCATACTTAAGTTGGCACATTCGTGTTGACAAACTCAAATTGGTGTGTTTGAACGGCACAAAAACAGTCGGCAAACACGTTGGCAAACTGGTGTGAACGATTGGCAAACGTGTGTTGGTAACTGTCAACCAATGAAAACACGCGCTCTATTCATGTGATTGGGCGGACGAACGACAAGATGAAAGTGATGCCACTTTTAAATTTATAGAACAGGTAACGTATGCAACATATATTTGAAATGTGACAGGATAAATTACGGGGAGTTTCATTCGAAGAACATTCCAAAGACTGTCCTGGTGTTACGATCATTTCTTCGCTGATACATTAATATCAAGATTCCATCCGCAGATAATATATTTTTTTCATTCATATACGTACATATTTACCAGGCGGATATGATTTTTATCACACGTTGTCTTTCCTGTTATGCCCATGATCACGTTAACTTCGAGCGCGTTCCGAATTTCGTAAAACAATCAATTGATAAAGAAAGAAACAATTCATTCAATGTTTATCATGACTTCGTCAAAATACCATGATTTGGTGGTTTTCAAATTTACTACCTGTTTTTTTAAGAGTATCTAAACAGATAGTGAGTTTAACCGCAGCGACAAAAGAAACGCTACCGCTTTTGCCGGCTTTTACAATAAACGAACGAGAACAACAAGAACATCAAGTCTTCATAAACACTCGACGCACTTAAAAAAGTCTTGAAAACGTTAAAAAGCTTTTGATATGACATGTATGTCACTCTTCGAGCCTCTTCACTCCACCATATTAAAAATGTCAAATTCAATTTTTTTTTCGCTGTGCGGTCAATTTACACATTTTGTTCATAATTCGGCATCTTGCGACATTTTTATTAATTTATCAAATTAAAGTCATTGATCGAACTGATTATAAAAACAGGTTATAAATGAAATCCTTAAAAAATCACTCTGAATCAAAGGAACTCACAGAACATGTGAATATGAATTAATTTTTGTCTTTATACATGTGGAAGGATGCGATTGATCGATCGGTATATATTTTTATACAACTTCCAATTTGGAATCATAACCGTCCATGTACGTAGTTTCACCTCAGTTTACCTGGATATCTTATTGATTATTTATGAAATGATGTTTATCATTAGTCGCAAATGTGTATTTCAGAAAAGTCTGATCTATGGACCTTTCATTCCTTGGAGCCCCTGTGGATTGGTCGTGCATCACAAAGAAAGTGCAAGTAGTTAACAAAGCCAAATTACTTGAATATAAAAGGTCAGTAAATTTTGGAAATGGAATCAATCAACAATTTATTTTCATGATCCTTTTATGTCCGTTGTCTACGGAACATTTAACGTTTTCGATGGGAATATATATTTCACCGCATTATCAGAATATTTTTGACTCACTGGCCGGGGTTCAAGTTGTTTTAAGCAGAGTAATAGGAAAGAACAGAACAATATAACAGTATTTTTCTCACTCACCCTTGAGGTGTTTCGAGGAAATGGTGCATAGAAGTAACATTCAAGGGTATGAAAGGCAATTTGTATTTCAAATGGCAAAAAAGTAGAGTACATATTCAGTTGAGTTCTAACAAATGATGATGACATTTTTCGACTGGATCAATCGACGAAACGTCGAGGGTTGAGTAGAGGACAAATGAAGCTAACTTCAACAGTCAGCTGTTAAAGCAAAATGCTAAAGCAATGACATGTATTCTTTTCACACCTAGAGTCAGGTGTGGCAAATACGGCATTTACACTTTTCTACCGTCGAACTCACAGGTCAGTTAAAAATTAAAAGAGGGCGATCTTAAATGTCTCCTCGATAGAACCTTGTTGTATTTCACTACAATCATATCTTACGGCTTATTATGTTGTACAAGGTGATTAGAGTCTCCGTGACGTCTTTTTTGTGTCGCTAAATAGAAACCGTCGTGCCGTTTCATATGGAAGCTACTGACGAAAACTTGGTGGCTTTGCTTAAATTTGCGTCGCGCAAATATGAGGTAAATGTTTAAAAACGAAAGGGTGCAGCAGAAATAGTGAATACCACATTTGACACACCGTTACATACCGGGGTGTAAGGGCGTGTCAAATGCTGCACTTAACCTTTTTGCTACGCATTTACCCCTACGTTTTCAAACATTTACATCTTATTGTGCGAAGACAGATTTGAGAAAATCCATGATAGGTTGAAATGGTAACTTTTTATTTTAATCGGGTAAACTGTCGTGCAAGGACCACTTGTACAAATAGCAGTCACGTCACATATTTCCTCGAGTATCATTTAAAATTTTGTAACCACTTTATCCATATCTACTTAGCTTCAGTGTAGCCCCTGAAGAAGGTTAAACCTGTCTAACCGAAATTTTGGGCATTGAATTTACCCTTTTCAGCCGTCCTTTCAATTGGTTTTATGTTGTATTTTAATGTTTATTTTGTTGCAACGCAAGCAAAGGGCGACTCCAGCTATTAAGTCTTTGATAAAACCCTTATGCTTGGCATTAAAATGAACTGAAGGTTATAGAGCAGTGTTTTCATGTGTGTTCCATTTTTTTTTTTTAAATCTATGCCGAAATGGAGAATTCTGCTCGAATCCACACTATTGCTCGCAGCCGCAAATTCTGCCAGCAGTATTTATCCAAGCTCCCCTGGAATTGAGAAAAGTAGTGCGATCTGTTTATATTTTAAATGAAAACGAAATATTTAAATTTTATTTAACACTCCTCATTATATGTGCAATGGATTTTCTTTCGCTTTGAATCAGTTATGAGCATGTAAAGCACTCATATGATACTAGCTGAGGACTAATCTAGATAGTCACAAACAAGTTCGAGCTGAGTGGATTGTGAAAACTTACATTTCACATTGAAATTGTGTTTACATACAACAGTGTTTGAAGTGTACAAGAACAAATAAAATTAGTATTAGATGCAGCCACTGATTACCCTACACGGCTAGCATTAAAAGGGAAATAAATTTACTCCATGTGAGAATTCAGTTGTAGCAGTAAGAATAGTTCAGATTCTTAATCGGAATTTTCCTAATATAAATGTACCTTTTGATTGATACGATCGAATGCGATATGAAAGCAAAATCCATTGTTGTGTTGTGCTTAATTGAATACAGTACAGTTATTAAGTTGCTGTTGGCATTCATTATCGCATAACGTGTTGATTCGATTCGCTACCTTTCTTGGCACTATTTTTTTTTCTCACTAAATCATCCAAGGCCACTGAACAATAACTGCAGTTTATTATATCCTTGTTTAATTTAAAGCTTTGCAAGATGCGAATTTGCCAAAGAGATTAACGCAATTTTTTTTATGTGTTTCTCTATAGGAAATTTCTTTCAAGCAATTGTTTCGGGAGTTTAGCAAACTGAATAATATCGCGTTTTATTAAAATTTCACAATTTAAAAAATTGAACCGTGGTGTTGAAAAACAAATATGAAAAATAAACGGTGTGTAAAGAAAGCAAAGGCTTGTAAAAATAAGTACAAGATTAACTCCAGGCCGTGCAAGATAAAACTGTCCACAAAGAGGCCAATAAGTCCTTAGGCAATGTCCATTATTAGTTGACCATCTCATAAGGCGCGAAAATCGCTTTAAAAGGCGATAATATGTCAAAAGCTGTTTAAAACGACGCCTAAAACTGTCGAGCTATGTAAAGACAAATTGAATGAGCCGGACGCTCCGGGCAGCTGTGTTTGTGAGAGCTACACGCTGATTGGTTGGCCAATGGGTCGTTTTGTGCGTTAGGAAATGTACATCTTTGTTTTGAGCATTGAGAGCTGTACACCTACGGAATGGTTACATGGTTCGTCAAATCAAATTTAACTCGCTGTTGCGGAACAAAGGAAGAAAACACTTATTAGCCAGACTGATAAGGATAAATCGACACAAATAATTTCATTCAACGAAAACCATTCGGAGCGTAGTTAATAACAACGGAGAACGAAGGTGGGTGGAACTTTGGTGATGTGTAAAAAGCCTTTTTCATACATAAAATTGAGTCGGAAACCTTTAAGTCTGTTAAGTTTAGGTCACTATAATGATAGCTATCTCTTTATTGCACAAAGCCTGATTCATGATTGCTTTATTGATTTTTTTCCCTCGGTGAGCCGAAAAGTTTAGTAGCAATGCGCCGCGAAAGCAAAATGCGAGTTGTAAAAGAAAAACGTGTTCAGCTCTTAAAGTTACAAGGCAGAGTAAAGGGCATGATGAATTTAAACGAAGGCAATGTATTTATTAGACGATATATGTTGCATTTTATATCAGATTTTATTACGAATGGAGTCTCAGTCGTGTAATGACTTGTCTGTCTCTGATCAATTTTAAATTCATGGCAATTGAAAATTTAGATTTATTTCACATTTTGCTTGAAGCTTTTTTTTTTGCCGTTTGATCTTCTTTCTAGTTGTAAGTTGCGATAGCAAAATTTCAACACCACTGACTCTTATAGACCACACTGTAGGGGAATACATCTAATATCTTCGACACAAATCGTCAATATAAACCAATATTGATGATAGATAAGGAAAGGGCAATTTGTATCTATGCAAACATCAATAGCGAAGTCTGCTGACGAGAACTTATGACTAAGGACTGTTTAAACAATTTAATTCAGGCCCGGTTTCTCCATGTTATACAGATCAGTGACGGTCTGTATCAATTCTCAAAGACAAGGCTGATTTCTGTTGTTCAATCATTGTTTTAACGAAAGTAAAAAGAAAAATCCTCATTCAGCTGCCTGACTTCATTTCTCACCGATTAATTTTTTTCTTACAAAAAAAGTGGGAAATGTATTTTTCTGATTATCGGGAACTCTTTTGTTCGAGTCCCATGTTATTTATTATTATTATTATTGTTTTTTTACTGAAGGCCGGAATCTGGTACGCCGGTCCGGAGTTTTGCGCCAAAGATGATGAAAACAGGATATTTAATTTCATGTAAAACGGGTGAATTAATAACACTACACAAGAACGTTCTACCAACGGACGCTCGCCTATTTGTATTGTTATTTAAAAATATAAAGTCAGTGCATTACTTAGATTGAAATTGACGAGAAGGTGCGAGGAATTTTCTCTCTGGGGGAGAGGGAGTTGTTGCATTACGGGAAGTCAGGAAATGCTTATTCTAACAGGTCTTTTGGTAGGTTACAGTTACAGTTACAGATTTCTCAGAGTATCAATTAAATCTGGAAATAGCGGCCTGTCATGTTAGAAAGTATTTGTGTAATATTGCAGCACGTACTCTTTATTCTTGATATAAACTAAAAGGAATGTAAGTGTTAGGATTGAAGGTTTTGCTCGTAGATATTCTTTGCCTCTAGCTTTGACATTTGGGGATTTTTTTTGGTCTTAACTTTAACCCAAGAGAATACTTGGGAGGTCTCGATTAGTCCGTTACAGCTTTAGTCCCGTGGAGTCTTGGTTAAACCCGAGGGAGTATTTTTGTATTGAATTATAACTTCATTTGCACCTCCCCCATACTTATAAAACCAAGAACTTTCCTGATAGTATAATATTAAAAGTAGATGCCAAGAAGGAGCCTTTTGTTTTAACCTGAGGCGAAATGTATCCTTTATTGGAAATTGTCCAATTAAGAGATCACTGCAGTGTCACGGAGGTCTCCGAATCAATTTTTTTTTTCTTAAATTATAAAGAAAATATATAAATCGCTTTTAAATTCTCTCTGGGAGAGTGTAATAAGTGAAGAAGCCTGCCATTCCCCAAGTACTTAATTGATCGATTGTGTTATAAAATGACTGCTATTGTGTTTGAAATTGACTTAACGAGACGGCATTCAAGACAGTACAGAGCCTTTCAAACTCTTCAAAATTTCAACAAACGCAAGTAAATCTTCGTCGCTTTTTTTTTTTTTTTTTTTTTGCCTGCTTTCGCATATTTCACGTTCCGAGGACCCTCCGAGCCATTGCACATCATCGTGTCTGGGTTGCCTGTGACACGGCTATACGTTCTTCAAACTTTGCCTTTTTAATATTAATATTATGAAACGTTACATGGCGCGACTTTCCATGAAATGATCGAGTGCGCTTTACATCATAAAAATCAAAACTAATCCTAAAAGGGGTAAATTGACAGTGATTGATAAATATTACAAGGCGTTTCCATGGTTTCTTATTTAACAGTGATTTTGGCCCTTTTGAGCCAAATTAAAGTAAAATGCACATTTGAAACGAAACTCGCGGATTGTCTCTCATGGGACAAGTAGAATGTAGATGACAGTTCAATTTTTGACTGAAGCCATTGGAAAGAGCTTCCGTAGCTCTTATTGACGACTTGGTTAGGTTTTATCAGCGCCATGCTGGACGAAAAACAAAACCTGGACTTGCTTGCTGATTTCCTCGCCTTTTGTCCACCATTTTCTGTATTCCTAGCCTAGTATCAGTTGGCAAATAATTTTGTTCCTACAGTTATGGAAATAACTTCCAATCAGTCCGACACAGTGTAGGTACATGTAGTATCTAGTCTAAGGGAGCAAGGATGGCTCAGTGATTGGAGCGCTCGCCTCCCACTAATGCGGCGCGGGGTCGGTGATTCCGGCCCGATACCATATGTGGGTTGAGTTTGTTGTTGGTTCTCGCCTTGCTCCGAGCGTTTTTCTCCGGGTTCTACGGTTTTCCTCCCTCCACAAAAACCAACATCTCCAAATTCCAATTCAGCCAGGACAGAGGACCCACATGAAAACCAGCTAAGGCTGATGCAGCTTTTTCTAGGTATAAAGATATTTTTACTTTCTTTCGTTCAGTAAGTTAACCTTTATATTTCAACTTAATTAGGTTTCTATTCGAATTCTCTTGGAATCGCCATACATGTGCTCAAGAATTATTTCTCTCGCATAGAAAGGGAGATCGCCTCCAGTCACAGGCTAGAAGTTTGTATTCTGAAAGACACAGTCGATCCTGTTGTTAGAAAAAAATTAAATAGACATTCTGGCTTTATTCGATTCGAGGACAGTTTAAAAGCTTTCGGTTGCTTAGGACTACAGACCAAAATGAAAAAATGTGCATGGCAAATGTATATAAAAACTTAGGTGACAGAAAACTAAAAAAATTACGACAGACAATATATAAAAGTAAAAAAAGTGTTGATGACCTAGCAAAATTGGAGACTCGTGGCTACTTTAAGAAACGGCCTTGAATCGGTATTAGCACAACAATTTGACGCAGTTTACTACCGCTAAAAAATAACTCAAGTTCATTAATCTGTTAAGATTCTAGCTGGCCTACAAGGCTTACTAACCGGGGTCACACCACTAGGGTGGTATTTGACAAATCATGTACATTTCAATATATGAAAACGTGCATTTTCGAACAGATCAGCCATGTACTTAGAAGACATCGCACTAGGGCATTCGATTCCCCGAGGCTGTAGGTGACTTAATTCTGTCTTCATCAAGAAAAAAAATATATTTTCAACTTCTCCGTTCACCACGATGGCCGAAAAACAACGTTCATTACTCCACGTGTGCAGTAATTCCCTTTTCGTTACACCAAATTTATTTTGCAGATTCTATGTTTTACTCATAACCTGCGCGAAAGCGTGAGGAAAATGAAACGGAATTTTTGTGTGCCATTCTACAGTCTAACTCTGTAATTTTACGTTTTGTAGGTACAGATTAGGATTCTTCCATCGATTACTTGTTTTATTATTTATGAATTCAAAATTATTTCAAATTGTGTAAACAACGAAACATAGCATTTTAATGGTGAGACTTTCGATCACATTGGATGGCCGACTCGAGTCCAAATGACAAAATGTATACGAATTTTGGAATAATACGAATAAAATCCGAATACGTTTTTGTCCTAATACGACTATGAAAGTGATTTTATTTGACATTCCCGGGATTGCAAAATACTAAACCGCGGCTTACGGTTAGGACTATGACTGGTAGCGGCTATCCAGCTGCTTGTGCATATATTTTATCTTATTGTATGTTTGGTCAACCACTTATTTTATTATAATTAGTGGGCTACAAATAATACTAAAAATTTAATAATAGCACAGACGCAGCTTTATCCTACCTTATACTTAATAAGTTTTTAGGACTCCCCCGACAAGCACCCACCAGGTCATGTTAACGTACATTTATTTAGTTTACTTGGTTGTGCTGTACTGAATTAGCTATTAATATCGTATAATAACTAGGCAAATATCCAGGGCTGTGAGACAATTAGTCAGTCATGTACATACATACATGGTAATGAATTGTCTACTTCAGTTCATATACGGTTTTCCCATCTTTTTACTAGACAAATATCGGATTTATTTACTCATGAGTGGTTGTCATTTATTGGCGGTCCAGTCAGTAACGATTCGTTGCCCTTCGAGTTAAAAATGTTACCAGTGATGACATTAACGTTTCTAGAGAAACGCATTTAAGTGATTTCCGTTATTTATAATTTAAGTAATTTGTTCAACCACAACTTTGTCTGAGGCCAGATATCGAGACAGTGTGTGTTATCACCAATATTGTGTTGTTTCAACGACATATGAACGAAACAAGGATTTTGTTAAAGGTCAGTTGGGGTAATTTATTTCCCCACATTTCAACCTTCCTAGTTACAGGACGATTGCATAGCCTTCTTAATGCTATAATCTTCTTACACCACAAGAAGACTGAAAGCCATTTCTTTCGCCACATCGATTTAAAAGGTACACACTTTTTTTTTTTTTTCGGGCAGCAACTTGAATAACGGTCGATATACCCGGTTATTCAGAAAAACCTTCGTATAGCTTAATGTACGACGAACGATGTTTTTTCCAGGACCTAGCGAACGAGTCCTTTGAAACTGAAACGATCGTTATGTCCCAGCCAAGACTTAAGAAGTAATGTGCTCTATTTTAAAGATCCCTTTCTAAAAGTATATAGCTTTTTTCTTTTTTTTTTTTTTAATTTAAGTCCAATTTCAGTACAATTTCGTGCTCGTCGAAACAACGCAATGGCTTTCTTCGTTGAAGTTTCGTTGAGGTTGACTTAAGTCACTGATGTTGATGTTTTGTCTATTTGCGATTTGACCGAGCTAGAACAAATTTAAAATTCACATTTCACGCCGGAATCGATTAAAATTCCGTTAGAAGCTTGCGGTCATCCTCATCATCATTTAAATTTATTTGCCACGATAAAGAAGTGTATGACCTCCAAAAACCTCAAGCGCTTCTAACTAAGTATGATGAAATTCGCATCTTCCCTATCTAAGTCTTTATGAGAATGCCCTTTACTAGTTTCAAATATCTTTTTTGTTCCAGAGATACTCAAGTTTATAAAATATGTAAATTTACCAAGTGGTGACGTCATAAACCCAACGAAATTTTTGATCAAATTTGATGAAGAAAGATATCTCAGCCAATTTGTATCAGGAATGTTTAAATCTTTGCAGTAAGATTCTACTAGAGGTATTCCACAATATGAACCTGACAGTTTTGTTACCATGGCAACATACTGGGTTCCAAACCTCTACAATATTAAACGATTTTCCACCTTTGGCATTCCATTTGCCAATGGCGCCTCATCTGCATGATACAGCAGGCATGTCAACGTAAGCTAAAAATATATAACTTTTTCACATAGCGTTAGGGCAGCCATTTTATTATTTTTATTATTTTTTTTTTTGTCAGTGTAAAAAGCAGACTCGATTTCCAGCCGCCGTTCGGGACTCAATCTGGAGAGCGGCGGATCTCGTGCCTATGTAAAACACAGCCTGCGGATTGGAGACTGCATGACCGGCGGTAAAATGCAGACTGAGGGCAAACTACCATTTCCATCATTGATAGCTAACCGTAAACAGGCTAACCGGAGCGTCATTCAGGCTAACCTGAGTGATATTCAGGCTAACCGGAGTGCAGATTTTCACTACGATTACCCTGAATACATGTAGCCCTGTTTATGGTTGGCACTCGATAATGGAAGTGTAACACGATATATATATACTTAAAAAGTCTATAGTCTGCAGACTGCATTTTACCCCCGGTCTACAGTCTGTAGTCCGCAGTCTGCGTTTTACGCTGACCGATCTGGCAGTGCCAAACGCTCGCGTTGCGTTACATTGTGACGGTTGTGACAGGAAATGAATTCGGTTACAAATACGAGATCCAATGTGACTTACCTCAGTTACCTTGGCATAGTTAATCTATTAGTGGTGTTAATTTCCCCTCTAGATGGATTTAGATAGCCTGTGTACGTTACAGCCGCCCTCCCCAAGAGTGCTGCTGTAAACACAGGCTAGATTCAAAGCGATTTCAGCTTATTTCAAGCCATAAAACTCTTCAGTCGTATTCAGAAGCGTCAAGCCAAACCTTAACGACCTCCCAGCCCAATGGCTGCTCTTTCTGTGAAATGATTCCGCTGCCAAGTAACTTCTGCATTGTGTGGTATACAGGACTAAACTTTGCTTCTTGACATGCCATTGAATTTCTTAATTCGATGGGGTCTTACGTCTTTTCCCTCTTTTGGCAAATATCAGAGCCGGTATCAGAGTCACACAAGATGTTTCTGCTCGCATGCCAGCTTAGCAACCTAGCCTTCGCGCCAAACCAACCAAATTAGCGGGTATTTCTTACTGTAAACTAAGTTACGTTCATCATGCCTAAACGTACCTCGACCTCCGGGGTATTTGAACAACTTCGCTCTCTCAACGGCAAAATTCGTTTCTTTTGGCCCGTTTATCGAACTCCCACTTTCTTGAACATTTCTTGTTTTCGTAGACGTTTGATTTCTTGAGTGAGAAAAAATTATTGCACGTTGGTGACATAAATAAGTGGATTGAAGACCCCGCGACATACATGAAAGTAAATTGTATGATACTCAACGATCAATTGTCATGGAACTTTTTTGAAAAGGTTATACCCCTAGGCCCTATTGATATTTCAGACTCTCGTTATCGGCAACATTTTTTTTATTTCAATTCCTGGGAGAGTTGGAGATAGAGGAACTCTAATCAGGTTAGATAACGCCAATTTCTGCTACCCATCTGTGTACGGCCAAAATCTACTCCTCGTTTATCTACTGGGTCAACTTGTACTTGAGCAAAAGTGGCTTTTCTCACGGCATCTATATTCATTGTTCCTTTTTCCTTTAAATTAGGCAACAGGTTTTGTTAATTTACTGAAAATTTTTGCTTTATAAAGAATAAAATGAAGTCTTCTTTTAATTAACTGACCCTTCTTCCAGTGTCGAAAATAACATTTGAAATAACTGCCTCAGGCGCTCATTCGAGAACATACGAGAACCGTTGTTAGTCATTTATTGTATTAACTAATTCTTTCATTAAGTCGCATGATAAGTAACTTTTACTGTAAAAATGTGATATGATTATGCAAAAATGTTTTATTAATTTGTTTTGGAGTTAAAAATCTCAGCCGGAACCAATTGATTTAACGCAGGAGACAAGCGAACTTTTCTAATTTCAATAACTAAAACAAGGCGATAATTCCAAATGTTTTGAATATGTAATTAAAAAGGAGACAGAAAAGGGTCAACATGATAATGTAATCGTTAGCATTGCGCACGGAATTTCAACCCAAAAAGGTTTCGAGTAATTTCTGACCATATGTGTAAAACAAAACAATAGGGGAGATGACCCAAAGATAACGCGGTCGAAAACAACTTACATGCAAAGCCATAAGCGCAACGCGAGTTATCACTGCAAGTGAAGAGCTCCAGTCAACGTAAATACCAGACTGAAAGTTTAAGTTTAATCCCAATAGGTACGTAATTTAGTGTCTTTGAAGCTACAATGTTTACTTAAGCCTTAAACTACACAAAAAGTCAAATTAAGAAACCAGTCCATTGACAGCTGTTCTTGTATCGGCATCGTCACCAAAAACACCTCCATAATTTCATTTTTGGTGCGACAACGAAAAGTCAGATTTCAGATAGCCAAACCTGACTTTTGTTGAACTGGCTTTAAAGTGTTCGGTCACAATGGAACAAGTGTGTGATGTATTGTGTTTACAATAGTCCAAAGAAAGGTACATTATTAATTAGGTCTTAGCTTTGTGGCGAGTCCAAAGGGATTAAAATACTTAAGATACAGTAGGGAGCGTCTGTTTTTGTATCCGCCTCCTTACAGCTTAGATTTTCGTGTTTTCCTTAAACAGAGAAATAAGGTCAGTGGTTTTGGTTTGTTTTTATCATTAATTTTAGATTTAGGGGTATGAAAACAAACCGGAAAGTCCAACAAGCTTGTCAAAGAATTGCTTTACAGTGAAGATAACGTCGAAACGACTTTGGGGCCATGTTGCATAAAATGTTCGTTCCACAGTCAAAACTTCGTGACTTATCAAAGTTAAATCTTACTTTAATTTTCTCTCATTTCCGACATAAGAGGTTAAAGCATAAACAAGCACAGCTTCGGCTGTATTATCCGGCTCAATGGGAGGTATGTTTTCTTCGCCAATATAACAACTGTTTATCAAAATATTTAATAAAGTGCGCAGTTTGGTGTTTACCGAAAGCTTTGTGTTAATAAGAGGCGAGCCCACCGTCTTAGGCGAAAACCATCCATCTTGCAGGTAGCATAATAATGCTTGAGTTCTGTTACATGGACTGTTGTTGCAGTCAACACTGAGTTTATTTCGATTCCAGGTGTTAATGGTCTTTTTGTTTCTTGTGAATTGCAGGACTGTGCTTGGACGCGGCGTAACTGTTTTATTCACAGGAAGAGAGGGAACATTGGTCCTAGCTGCAAGGTACACTGTTTCGCAATGCTTGTACTGGACTAGGTTTGTTTTACACTACACAGCTTAAACTTGCGCGTACTTAAGTTCCAAATCTTTTGCGCCTGAATAGTTTATTTCAATCGTTCAGTTTCAAGTGGTAAAGTCACAATTTCACGTGGTTTACTGATGGCGACAAGTTGCCACTGAAATTAGTACAAATAAGGAATTTCTTATGGAGGTGCACAAATTCGCATACGTCGGTTTCATTTTACTTCTATTTGTTTTCAAGTGCGTTTCAAACGTTACGTTTCAAAATAGACATCAAAACCGCTAACCAGCCATAAGTTAATACAGAACTAAACAGCTCCGCGGTGTACGAAACAATTAAAAAAATAGCTCTCCTTTTGTTTTTTGAAGCAGTTCAATTTAGGTCTCAATCTGTAAGCAAACACAAACTGGCCAAAGAACCGACAAAAAGTTCGAAGCAATTTTTGGCATTAGAATATGAACAATTATTTCTGTAGCTCTTCCGTGCATTATTTAGTTACACAACTTAACGGATATTTGAATAACAAAACTATCCGGTTTATTGCAATCTTTGCGCATTTGAATGACAATACAATCGACAGCAAATCGTGTTAAGGATTTGGAGTGATTAGGGACAAAAACAAACCTTCAGCACATTCAAAGTACTAAGTACATTCCATTGTTGAAGGGAAAATAGAGCAACATTTAATTTCAAGCAGAAAAAGCATTTGCAGAATGTCCACATATTAACACTTTCATAGTAATTGGAGAAAGAACTATATCGTAACGGTACATAACTATATTTGTAGGTGCCTTAACAACCCTTCACGTTGGAAATAGGCTTAAAGACCGAAAAGTTATATGGTTAGGTTCTAATCTCACTAGAATTGACTTATAACTAAACCAACATTCAATTTTGGTAACTTAAAAGATTTCCGTTGCATTCAGCGTCACAGTAGACCACAGAGTGGAAAGAGTTAAATGTGTTTAATATATTTGTCTTTTTATTTCAAATGTTATGCTTCATTTAAGCTTTTCTTTCTGCATAGCATAATTAACTTCACTTTCACAAAGCTATTTTAGACTTTTGCTAACTAAGCTTAACTACCATGGAAATTTCTAGTAAAACGTATAAAAGTGTTTTTGATCGCCCCTGTACAGTCATTTAAGGTAGCTGGGTAACATGTGCAGCGCGTTATTTAAAGCCAGTCAAGCGTGATCGTGCTTGTTAAAAAGAGACATCTAATTTTTTTTTTCACTGACCCTGTATTAAGCATGTATATACAGCCACGTTGATGCAGTCTACTAAATAAAAGCTAAACACTCGTTCTTTTCATGTGACCTTAATTTGAACACGATCCTAAACAACGACACGCATCTCAAAAACATTTGCAGACATCCACGTACAGGGGGCGGTTTCTTGCTAATCACAATGATCAGTCTGGTAACTAGCGGTGAGAAACCCATCACGGTGGCTGGATGGGAAGGGAGATTTACGAGTGACAGCTGTCGGTTAAAACAATCGAGTTTTTTTCGAAGTTAGTTAACATTTTAGCCATGCGTTCGTCAGTTGTCAGTGATGGTTACCACGTTTGAAAGTTGTCCGTAGTTTAAAACATCATAGCCCATTTTTTCATCTAGACCCTCAGTAATTGGGCATCCTTTGGACAAAGCTGTTTTTATCTCTCGCGCATTTTTCCCACGGCAAAAGGTTGAGGTGGGCGTTCATTGACCAACAGAGTGCTTTCAAGAGATTAACATATTATTACTTGTCAAGGCCTTAGAACCGTCCGTGCTGTCAAATGGGTACAATAATATAATAGGTTTGTAAAAGGTTTGATTTACATAAAAGAAAGAAATCCTGCTTCACATGGACAGCTCATAGCATTTTAAATCCTATTTGCTATGATCTGTATCAGGACAAGCAAAATTCTAGTTTAAGGTGGTTAATTCCATTTAAGGACAAGACAGACTGGACTTAAAACCTAAATAGAAATGATAATTACAACCCACCCTCTCCCCTCCCCCATCACAAAACAATTATATAAACCCTTTTCGTGTAGTGAATCTCATTACACCACCAGGGGATATTATTTTTAATGAGGACAGACCTTAAGAATGATGTAAGACCTTTGATTCAGTTTGTCATAAGACTGGAGAAATACAGACTTTTCAACCCCACTCCTAACCAGCCCTCAGTAATCTTTATGAATGAGTGTTTTGTTTGGATATAAATTAAATTATACTCGGTCTCTCCTTTTTATAAATTTCATTTGTTTTTAATTTCCAGACTATTCCTGAAGATTTGAAACTATGCTCCACCCTTTGTTTCTCGTCTTCACTCTCTGCCAGTTCGCTTCTGAATCCCATGCCATATTTCTCCCTTATTGGTCGAAAAGAAACCACTCGGAGTCTTCATTCCACATTCCATACACTTCTCTGGCCCTGGACGGCCCAAACATGTTTGGCACAAAGCTTCAATACTACCGGGACTTGTCGAAAAACTACTCCATGGATTACCGCTGTGCAAATGGACTGCCGATCTCCATCGCTTGGCACCAGTACTCCCCATACACTACGGTTATTCAAACGAAGTACAAAGGAATTTCAGGATTAACTGTGGACGGAATGTTTCCAGGAATTCTAAATGCTGTTGTATCGGACTGCTGCCATAAGGATACCCAAGTGTCCTTTGGAAAGTTACTGAAATCAGTACGGAACGCTGAGAGACATATTCAGGAAGACACCTTTGATATGACGTTTCCTCTCTATGGCTATGATGCCTCTTCCGATTCGTTCAGGTACGGTAACATCAACAGGTTGCATACGATGAACTCTTCTTGTTTTCCAAAAACTAAAAAAAAATTGCCTGAAATTTTGGTCTCAATCTGATCTCTTTAATGCCGTGCAGTGCAACAGAACATGAAGTCGTGAGTCACTGTGAGTTTAGGGAATATCTCAAAAAGGTCTTACTCTCAAGAATTATTTGAATTTGATTGAATGAAAGCACAGGAATCAATCAGATACAGAGATTAAGGGCTGAGTAACATCGTAACTATCGGGTTTTCCGTGTTACCAGGCTTTTTAATGTTTTTTTTTTTTTCTTATTTTGTTTTGTTCAGTTTCCTTTTCTTTTGTTTTGTTTTGTTTTCTTTTTGTTTTCAATTTTTTGTTTCAGTTAAGTCCAACAGCCCCCTTTCGATAAAGGTCCGTTAATTCTGTGACGAGGCACAGATAGCTAGGTTTAAGTTGATTGGAGTTTCAATTGTTCCTTTTGTTTAATACGATTTTTAGTAGCATTTCCTTAGTTCTATGTTTTACATTTTTCTCTACAAGGGACCGTGCGTTTATCAGTGTGGTGAGGGCTCCCCGCGTCATCCTCCTAGTACACAATGAACAACAAACGAAGACTCAGACTCACGTGTTGATTACGACCATCGCCAACGCCTGGCCAATGTTGCTTTTTATTCTTGTAACAGCCTCACTCTCTGGTATTATTATTTGGTTTCTGGTAAGTTTTTAATGCTTTTTAATCCAATAATCCATTAGTAACTACAAATAATGCCTTTCCCCTTAGCGTACCCAAATTCGCAATTAGCCAATCAGAAGTCGTGTCTACTGTCTTGATATCCTGCGATATCGAGTCCCTGACCTGATATGGCTATGGTATTATGGTCACATGACCTTTTTTTGCTTCGCTTCTTATAATTAATCAGACCTACACTTCGGCGGCATATCAGGCGAATTTGGTCTAGCAACGGTTAGTATTTTGGCAAGACGTAGTCGAGCGAAAATAACATTTACGAGACCAAACAAGCCTGATATTCCGCTGAAAAGTAGCAAGTAGGTACGATTAGGTATAATTAGTTGACCATCAACTAGAGCAGGGATCTCGGATAATTTCTTTTACGAGGTGCTTGACAGTTCAAACTTGACGTTCCAAATAGGAATTTTGTCGGTGTCCACCTCATTCTAACACTTACAATCCTTCAACGGTCGAACTGCCATCGACCGGCTCACAAGAAAGTAGATGTATGTATATGGGTTTATTTGTTTACTAATCAAACTATTTTTTGTCGGTAGGACCACGCTAGTAACCCTGGAGAATTTCCACCACCGTTTCTACGAGGATCCTGGGAAGGCTTCTGGTGGGCTCTTGTTACCATGACGACAGTTGGGTGGGTATTTGACGTTTTTATTTCTTACTCTGAGGACATGAACATGATTGACTTCATGATCATTTAATTACTGATTAGACTGATTCATTGACTGATTGGATGACGGACTGACGTTCTAATGGACTGACGGCCTGACGGACTGACAGACTGACTAATTGATTGAATTATTTATTGACTAACTGATTGACTGACTGACTGACTGACTAACTCACTGACTGAACGACTGACTGACTGAATGACTGAATGATGGATTGACGGATTGACTGACTGACTGACGGAATGACTGATTGATTGATTGAATGACTGACTGACAGACAGACAGACAGACAGACGGACAGACGGACAGACGGACAGACGGACAGACGGACAGACTGACTGACTGATTTGTGATCGATTGATTTTTTGATCTATTGATTGATTGTTTATTCAATTCCTTAACTCACAGGTATGGTGATCGCTCGCCCAAGTCAGCCCTGGGCCGCGTGTTTTGCATTCTGTGGATTATAACTGGTGTTATCATCATTTCGATATTCACAGCTCTCGTCACAGCCTCGCTATCTGCTAGTACTTTGCAGGTTTTCAAAATCCACGGTTCAAAGGTAAAGTTTGTATTACAATTCAACCACTTACCAGAGAGGAAAGATCCCCTGTATACTCCACATCACCATCATCTTCCTCGTCCTCGTCCTCGTCCTCCTTCTCTTCCTCTTCCTCCTTGCCCCCACCACCACCAAATAAATTGAGCCTCCTTGTTCCCTCACGTTCTTTAATTTGAGCCGGTTCACGATATCTCAGAACGTTTAAACCACAACTCACTGCCTCAGTCTTTGATGACTATACGTATGTGTTATTAACCTAGAGGTATCTCTAAATTCTAATTCTGCAAGACAAATCTCTATCTGTATCCACATGTGGCGCAAATTAAAGAGGTTATAAAAGTCCTTTGGATGTCAGAATACAACATTTCTAATTAGTCGCTTTTATTGTTTGGATTTGCTAATAAAATTGTTATTAATGTTTATTTATTTATTATTATTGTTATTTACTTCAGAAGTTCTCGTTCCTGTCTTGCAGATCGGAGCTGTGAATGGAAGTGAAGAATTCAAACTTGGTGTTACCATGAATGCTGACATGCGAGGTACATACCTGCAGTAGGACTGACCGCCATCAGGTTACCCCTTTAATTATAAGACTGAGAAAGTTACTTTATTGTGATTGGCTGAGAGCAGGCCAATTAATCGTTAATTTTTACTTTTCACTGCAGTGCAAATTAACGCTCTTCTCGGTCATATAATTAATGAGTAATCATGTGAAAGCTCGAGAAATTGACGATTTACAACAACCATGATATTGCTTTAACAATTTATTCAAATGGATGAAAGCTCGTGCAAGTTTGAGAACGGATTTTTCAAATATCACTTATAGTGTAAATCTTCAATTGCACTCGCCTTACCAAGCCAAGCAAAAAGTCAAGATAGTAAAGTCAAGATAACTAACACAGTGATGTGTCGTACAACCAAAATTAATGATCAGTCTTACTCTCGTTACAGTCTTCCCTCACGTACTTAAAATGACGAAAGCTCTCCTAGCACACGAGATTGACGGAGCATTGGTTGACAACTACGTCATCACACACTCTTTAAACCTGATTCAAGAAGAACCAATCAGAATTGAGAGATATATCGATCATAAAATCACCTACGGAGTAGTGTTGGCTAAGAACTCCTCAAAGTTTGAGACATGTCTTCGACACTTCTTGCATAACAACCCGCAAGAAATATTTGAAATAATCGCTGCTAATTTGGTGCCGCTGAAGGTAAGAAATTTATGACGTAATGACTAAGGTGGATAAGAGGAAGAAGTCCTGGGCGTCCAAGTTTCCCCTCAAATATCTTTATTAAGAGTCATTCACCAAAACTCATTGATTGATTGATTGATTGATTGATTGATTGATTGATACTTCTCCAGGCTTAACATGAATCTGTTTGTAACGTTTTAGAATCCGACAGATGACGAGAACCAGCAACTGAAAGCAGCGGAAGGATTATTTTATCAAGAAGACGTGTTTGAACTCGTCATGTACGTGGGTCTTGGTGTCGCCTTCGCTTTCTTTGTGGCCGGTATCACTTGGGAATTCTTGTACCGGAGACCTAAAATAAGTGAGTGTTTCTGTACCATTTTAATTTGCATCATCATTCTTTGCCTGACAAATTTAATTTTCTTTTTTGTTACCCATTTGTATTTTTTTCCTCTTTTAATTACAGGAAACCAGCGAATGCAGTTTGCCCCTAAAGGTACCACCTACTCAGTCAGCGACGAAGAAGTGAAACTCCACCCTTGTGACAATTCTAACCACTCCACCCTAGATAACATGATTGCTGAATATCAAATGTTCCACGACCGCTGGATCGAAGGACTGAAGAAATTCCGTGACAAGGAAATGGCCGCTGACCCGGCTGCTAATGGCAACACAGAAATGGTCGCTGTGTGAGGACGTCCGCCATTTGTTTTTTTCTGTACTAGAGTTTGCACCGTCAAAAAGAAGAATTTTGTCTGCTTTTAATTCTAGATAATTGAGAGCCTTTTCATTCTTGATATCATTCAACCGCTTTTTTGTCGTTACAATATTAATGGCCTTTTCAAGCATTTGAATAGCGAGAAATGTGAAGTCATCAACGTACTTGCCTTTAATATTGAATTCTCGAACCAGCACTCGACGGAACATACGGCATTCGGTAAGAACAATTGATTTTGCAATTCAATGAGTTAAAATCTCCTTCAAGTTAATTGGTTTAACAATGCACCTTGGTTTGGGATTTGAAATTGCAGAAAGGTACATTTATTGTCTTGTCTATTTGCTTATTGTTTTGAACTTCGCAATTCTTTGTTTTGTTGATGCTGCAGCTGTTTTTTACGTTGTTCAAAGTAATAGTTAGGTAAAGAGCTTCGGATATCAAAGCTTTTCCAACGGAGAAAGTTTGGTGGGCTGCTTTGTAAGAAAGCACATCAGAAAACTGTAAGATAACACCAGTAGGTTACTCTGGATGCCTTATGAGATCACGTGATGTGAGAAGTTCAGTGACTTAATGATTACTAAGGAGGACAACAAGCCAACTCAGGAGCAGCACGAGCTGCATTCTGGGCGCTGACGTGAGCGTGCTTCTTGTTCAGTGACATATCAAAACTCTGGCATCGACAGATGCAAGAATTTGCACTCATACCACTCAAATTATTGTTTTTAAAGAACTTAGAGGTGGTAACCTATTATTTACCGTTATTAGCTTTATATTTTAAAACGTTTTACTTGCTTGTCGAAACTAATGCTTTAAGCCTTGCATAGGTTATACAGCTAATGAGGGTGAGTACCATTTCACGGCCATTTCCGGTCTCCGATACCGGACCGAGCCTTGCCTAGCTCCTAGGCCTCGATATTTCGCCGCGGTCACAATTGACCGTGAAGGCCTTGGGCAAAGCCGTACTGGAACTAGGCAAGACCGAGCCTACAGTTTTCGTGTATTGTCGAGGTTGCCAAGCAACTGTTCGCGCCACGAAAACTTGACCAATTTCGGAACGCTTTCGAGTGCTGACGATTCAGTTTTATGTTAATAATGATAAACCTTTGTATATGCGCGGTGTGAATTTAAAGCTACAAGCTTCTGGGCCGGTATGTGTAATTTATGATTGGATAATCATAAAAATTGGAAACTTGAAAAATGTTTCAACGAACACTTACTGCACCAGAACTGAACCACCGAGCAGTGGCTTCCCCGCGAGTCGCGTGTACACAGCACATAAGACATGTTTCAAAACCCATCCGTTAATGAGTTGTAAAAAACTTGTTTGTTTATAAAGGGATTTTTTTCTAGTTCAGTTGTAAATGAATATGCACCACCTTATTTTGCGACACAGTATAGAAATAATTGAAAATGGAATTGAATTCCTAGTGTATCTTGGTTATTGAATATTAAAAATCACAATTGTTAATTTTTCTGTATAAATTAGTGGTTTAGCCTTGATAAATGTTCTCCCACGTTTGATAATTCAGGTGTCACCGGTGTGGCAGATTTATTTTGTTTATAAAGGTTGATTTCCACTTAGTATTATTGCTATGGAAAAAGTTAAGCAATCGTTACGATCACTCGGAAGCAACTCCAGCGGTCGTGGTCATGGTTGCAACCCGCTGGAGTACTCACTTATATGGGCTATATAGGTATGTGCGGCCCCAAAGGGTATGGCTTTTAGCCGTTTTGGTCAGAGATAGGGTATCGATTTTGGTCACTTTGGTCTCAAAAAGGGTATGGTTTTTGCACTGTACACGTGACTTGTGTTTGTTTCTCAGACTGAGAAGCTACTTTTTCATCGTTACCGATACGACAATCAGCAAAAGCCCTTCACAATCAGTCTGAATTAGAGAACTAATTATAAGGTAGGTCTCACGGTCAGGTGCTGAATAGGGTATCGAATTTTTGGTCAGGTCATTAATAGGGTAGGGAAAATCAGAGAAATTTAGTCTTAAATAGGGCAAGGATTTTGGGAAGCGGGCCGCACACCGCCACCCAATTTTTCCGGGAGTACCCCTTCCCTCCTGGGATCGCTGAGCTAGACGATCAAATTAATCTAACGATCGGAATGACCATTGTGATCAAAAGGAAACCACTCTCCGGAGATTGTGGTGATCGTTGGAATGACAAATGTTCCAGAATACAGTGTGTAGTTGTTGGATCCAGGTCCTCTGGGAAATTTTTTATTCTGTAGTGATTGTGGCGATCAAATTCATATTAAAGAATCTCAGTGAACGTTATAATCTAGTCACGTGCGGAGTCATGTTATTGGTAATCGGATATCCATGTTGTGTAATGTAGGATTTCAATTCATTCTTCTTCGTGATTATTAAAGCATGTAGATCTACAATTCGCTTCACCCTCATTTATTACATTGGCGACGAGGATAAACATGGCAACCTACGCGAACGTGGGAGAATTTAAGGAGTCAGAGGAATCGTGGACTCAATACGCGGAAAGACTCGAGCAGTACTTCGCCGCAAATGAAATTAAAGACGAGAAGAAACAAAGAGCTATCCTGTTAAGCGTTTGTGGAAGCAAAACATACGGGTTAATTCGCGAGCTGTTACAACCCCAGAAACCGGGCGATGCGCGTTTAAAAGAGATCTTAGAAAAGCTGGAAAGCCATTTTTCGCCGAAGCCAAGTGTTATCGTTGAGCGATTCAAATTCCATAGCAGGAGTCGCCTCGAAGGGGAAAATGTTGCAGAGTTCGTCGCAGGACTCAGAAGGTTTTCAGAGCATTGCCAGTTCGGAGCAACACTCGAAGACAGGCTGCGAGATCGACTCGTTTGTGGAATCAGCGACGATCGCATTCAACGACGACTGTTGGCCGAACGGGAGCTCACATTCAACAAGGCGGTAGAAATCACTACAGCAACCGAAATGGCTTCAAAGAATCTAATCGATATTGGCGGGAAGACGCCCGGGTCCAGCAGTGACAACAGCCTCAACAAGGTCGAAGAAGAAACTAAACCTCCACATTTTCAGCCAAAACGGGAGTGCTATCGCTGCAGTGGGAACCATGATCCCTCGAGCTGCAAATACAAGAACGAAGTGTGTTACAAATGTCAAAAGAAAGGCCACATGGCTAAAGTATGTCGAGGAAAGAAGAAACCTCAAAAGCAAGACAAACGTGGGCGCCGGCCAGATGGTAAACAAAGAACGCATTTTGTTGAAGAAAGCGCCGATCAATACGACGTCTATGCCATGTATCATCTGTCCAGCGATCGAAAGAAATCGTTCAAAGTGGATCTGGAACTTTGTGGACGGAAAACTACGATGGAAATCGACACGGGTGCTTCGAAGACGATATTAAATGAAGCAACGTACGGAAGATTGCGTGACGCATTGGGTCCACTCCAGACAACAAAAGTGGTTCTAAGCACGTACGCAGGAGAAAAGATTCCAGTACAGAGAGCAGTTACGGTTCCAGTAAAATATGAAAGCCAGCAGAAGAAATTAAACGCTCTCATTGTCAAAGGTGGCGGACCGAACCTACTTGGTCGAGATTGGCTTGAAGAAATTCGCTTGGATTGGGAAACAATCTTTCAGATAGCCAGTGATAATACCCAATCGGCACTTCAAGACGTGCTTTCAAAATACCAAGATGTATTTGCTGAAGGATTGGGCACGCTAAAGGGTGTAAAGGCGAAGATCTACGTGGATCAAGACGCGGAACCAAAATACATCAAAGCCAGAGCAGTACCTTACGTATTGAGAAGCAATGTCGAACTTGAACTCGAAAGATTGGAGCGTGAAGGAATTATTTCTCCGGTGGAATTCTCAGAATGGGCAGCGCCCATTGTACCTGTGGCAAAACCCAATGGGACTGTGAGGATCTGTGGAGACTATAAACTAACAGTAAATCAAGTGTCCAAACTGGACAATTATCCAATACCGAAAACAGAGGATCTTTTGCCTACCCTGGGAGGTGGTGAGAAATTTACCAAGCTGGACATGTCGCAAGCATATCAGCAGATGACTCTAGATGAGGAGTCTCGGAAGTTTACCACCATAAACACCCATAAAGGCCTATTTCAGTACAATAGACTGCCTTTTGGAGTGTCCTCTGCGTCGGGCATTTTTCAGAGGACGATGGAAAACCTCTTGCAAGGCATTCGTCAGGTCATTGTGCGAATGGACGACATTCTCAAAATCAGCGGGAAGGACGACAACAATCACATTGCCAATTTAGAGGCAGTACTCAAGAAGCTGTCAGAAGCTGGACTGCGGCTGCGAAAAGAAAAGTGTTTCTTCATGGTGCCGGACGTCACCTATTGTGGTTATGAGATCAATGGTCGTGGTATCAAGCCAGTAGAAGCTAAGGTGGAAGCCATACAGAATGCCCCAGTGCCTGAGAATGTTACTCAGCTGCGTGCATTTCTGGGAATGCTAAATTATTATCACCGTTTCCTACCAGACATCGCTACAGTACTAGAACCACTCCACAAGCTTCTTAGACAAGGTACAAAGTGGTGTTGGAAGACCGAGCAGCAGGTGGCTTTTGACAAATCCAAGAAACTACTCCAGTCTGCAAACCTCCTGGTACATTTCCAGCCAGATCTGGAACTAATCTTGGCGAGTGATGCCTCAGATTATGGAGTAGGGGCGGTACTCTCCCACCGGATGGCAGATGGAACAGAGCGCCCAATTGGTTACGTCTCAAGATCACTGAACACAGCTGAGCGTGGGTATTCCACTATTGTAAAAGAGGCTTTGGCCATCATCTTCGGAGTGAAGAAGTTTAATCAGTTCTTGTACGGTCACAAGTTCACCATACAGACTGATCACAAGCCGCTGGAAGGGCTTTTCGACGAGAAGAAAGGAGTACCCCAGCAAGCCTCTCCAAGAGTTCAGCGGTGGGCCCTTACCTTGGCAGCATATGAGTACAAGATTGCCTATAAAACGGGGACCACAAATGCCAATGCGGATGCATTAAGTCGACTCCCCTTATCCAAGAGGCCAGAGTCTGTTCCTGTACCTGGAGAGACAGTTTTGCTCTTAGAACATCTGGACCACACCCCAATGAACTCACGTCATATCCAAGAATGGACAAGGCGCGATCCTGTTCTCTCAAAAGTGCACCAGTTTACACTTAATGGATGGCCACACCACTGCCAGGATGTGCAGTTACACCCATATTTGAGCCGGAAAGCAGAATTAACCATAGAAAGTGGATGCGTTTTATGGGGAAACAGGGTGATAGTACCACCTCAAGGTCGAGCACAAGTCATAGCCGAGCTTCACGAAGCCCATCCGGGCATATCAAGGATGAAAGCCCTTGCACGTGGTTATGTGTGGTGGCCAAACATGGATCGTGAGTTAGAAGATGCAGTTAAAAAGTGTCAGCAATGCCAACTGCACCAGAAGGCCCTGGCAGAAGCACCTCTCCACCCATGGGAGTGGCCCGGTCAACCCTGGTCACGGGTGCACATTGATTATGCAGGGCCATATAAGGGTCACATGTATTTAGTGGTGATCGATGCACATTCCAAGTGGATGGATGTCCACATAATGCAAAGTACAACATCAGCCGCCACCATAGTGAAGTTGAGAGAAATCTTCGCGACCCATGGTCTCCCGGAAACCATCGTCAGCGACAATGATCCGAATTTCACAAGTGCGGAATTTGAGAATTTCGTCTCAAAAAATGGCGTCAAACACACCAAAGTATCGCCATACCATCCAGCTTCGAATGGACAGGCGGAGCAAGCAGTTAGAGCCTTCAAAGAAGGGATAAAGAAGATGGAAGAGGGAACCATGCAAGATAAGTTGTCACGTTTTCTACTCAAGTACAGAACAACACCACACACGACAACAGGGGTTACACCAGCGGAGCTGCTGATGAAGAGAAAGCTGAGAACTAAGCTTGACCTCATAGTGCCCAACAATGCAAGTCTGGTGAGACAGAAGCAAGAACATCAAAAACAGACCCACGACCACCACGCCCAACACAGGGACTTTGAAGCCAGTGATCCTGTGTTCATAAAGGACTTCAGTTCCCCCAAGTCCTGGCAAAAAGGAACTGTGGTGCAGACGACGAGCCTAGTCTCAGCCCTAGTCGAATTACCGGATGGTCGAGTTGTTCGACGACATCAGGACCATATGCGGAAAAGCCACAGCCAAGACCCAACAAAGTCAAATCCTGAGATTTTAGTACCAGGAGTGGGGTCGGAGGTAGATTGCACAACAGACGCAACCCAACCGAGTAGCCCAACCAAGCCGGTCGTGAGTTCGTCTGCTGCACAAGAGGCTAAACCATCACGCCCAGTCCGCGACCGACGTTTACCCGAACGTTTCAAAGACTATGAACTTTAAAACTTATGACACTGCTTTTGAACATTGATTAGCGATCGGCAAGAATCATTATGTGAAAAACATTTGATTGATTTTATTACCCTTCTGCTCAGTGTTTCTTTTTGTTTTGTTTGGAATAGCAAAAGCCTTAATGGGGAGGAATGTTATAATCTAGTCACGTGCGGAGTCATGTTATCGGTAATCGGATATCCATGTTGTGTAATGTAGGATTTCAATTCATTCTTCTTCGTGATTATTAAAGCATGTAGATCTACAATTCGCTTCGCCCTGATTTATTACAGTGAAAGTGGTAAGAATGGCTCAACGTTAACTGTAGCCAACTGTGTATCCGGCCATTCCCGAGTTGCCTTTTGCCTCTGTGCCAAAACGAGTCTGCTCCGCCTACATACTCATTTTCATGCCAATCAAACCATTTTCATATGAAAGGTTTGACACGAAGACTAGTATTGAAACAGAGGCACGAGGTAACTTGGAAATGGCCTACTGCCGTGTGTAAACCAGCCTTAATGAAGGTGGCTGCCAGGCAATAGCACTTGGAATGACGTCCACTCGCGAAAGTGTGTCCGCAAGCTCTCTTGTATCATCACGTGTGGAGGCGGCGTGGCCTAGTGGTTAGGGTGCTGGATTTGTAATCCGGAGGTCTCTGGTGCAAATACTCCTCCCTACCACTGGATGGATTTGTGTTTGGTGGTCCCAGATTCAACTCCTCCACGCTTGTAAATAGCCAACTGGTTAGCCTCGACACGGTTGGGATTTTTAACAAGATGTTATTTAATTTACAATATTTGTTTGCTCATTTCAGTATCCACAATTAGTACAGCAGTACTAAACATTTCGACACTTGAATAAAGTAATTTATTTATTTCTATTTATTTATTATCACATGAGGGTTCCTATTACAGCATTCAGCGAAATCCATTTTACTTCAGTAGCGACGTGACAGCACTGCTTCTCAGTTTAAATCTCTTCTTTTCAGTTCTATTCCATTTGCATTATTTACTTGGTTTACATATAGAACTTAAACATTAGACTCTATATTTTAATTTGTAGCATTCCTTCATTTTATGTAATATTACGTTAGAGAAAATGTCGCGTTCATCATAGCGAAATTTCCTGAACAGCAATGAAGGGCAAATGATAGTAATAAGACATCATAAAATCAACCACTACAATGTTCAGACCTCATCGGATCAGCTGACAAAGACTTGGGACACACTTTTTTTTTTTACTTCAAACGTTGTTACAGAACTAATGTGAAGACATTTACTAGATCGGTTATGACAGAAACATCTTATACTTATTAATATGTAGTAGAAGTATTGCACATATTCTACTCTCTTCATTACAAACAAAGTATTAAGTGTAACCTTCTCTTAAGCCGGATCCACTCCGGTTTCTAAATTTGTACATTAATAATTAAAAAAAAAAAACCATTACACTGCTTATTAAACCTTTTGTTTGGTGACGCTTTCGTTGCCGCTGCAATATTACGTAATACGAGTAGCAATTCTCGATTTCTAGGCTTTGCCAGTTAGTCACTTAATTCTTTAGCAAACTCTCGATACAGTCGTTAATAATGTCCACTATAACTATTTCTGTCTTATATGTATTAATATATGAGCATATTTCCCGCGTAACTCAGCACCCATACGGCTTCCCATGAAGCCTCTTGCACTTTTCAACCCACGTGTCATGGAATGTCTTGTAATCTTGTAAGAGCTCTTCCAGGTCTCCCTCGGTTGCACTGCCAGTGTGGCCATCGGCGCTTGTTTGCTTCACTAACTCAACATTCTGGTAATTGTTCTCTTCCCTCAATCGCTTTGCTATACAAAGCGGAAAAAATAATCAAAAAACAGATAGACAGTCACTGCTAACTGAAATTTTAAGAATTCAGTTAGCGCGGTTGATTCCGGATACGAACTTTGGGCGTGTGGTGGGCCAATGTGCTGTGTTCTGGTGTAAGCTCCTTTACTTTCTAAAGTGCCGTTTTTCATTCAGAAGTAGGAATGTGTAGCCTGGAAAAATGCCGGGGGCGGGTGGGGGGGGGGGGGGACTTCATCCCAGATATTTAGCGAACAGGGGCGCTAACAGTTAGCACACATACTCGCCACTTGCTAATCTTCGGCTCTGCTCAGTTCCATTCTGTTGAACTGAAAAACCTTTCACCTTTTTTAAAAAGGTTTTTTAAGTTGCCATGCGTTCACTGTCAGCATTAATGGCCTCTATCAGTCTGAAGCTGCATTTTAGCGGCTACAAACGGTGTGTTTCTCCATCCTCGCATCCTTAAAGAATTAACAAAGTGAATAAATTACAATATTTAGATAGGAGGCCACATCACCCTTAGCCGGTTTTCATGCTGGTTCTCTATCCTGATAGAATTTCAATTTACAAATGTTGGTTTTTCAAGAGGGAGGAAAACCGGAGAACCCGTACAAAAGCCCTCTAAGCAAGGCGTTAACCAACAACAAACTCAACCCACGTTTGGCACGGGACCGGAACCGAACCTGGGCCACATTGGCGGGAGGCGAGCGCTCTCAACACTGCGCCACCCCAACTCCCCAATCTTTTGCGATTATCACCTGCTAAGTTAAGTCTTACTTACGCTGCAGATATTTCTTGGCAAGAAACTCGTAGACCAGTCCAGCAATGATCAGCACGCCCAAAATGGCGACCCCACAATACACAATTATCTTGAAGGCGCCTTCTTCATAGAATAACCCCTCAGCTGCCTTAACCTCCTGACTGACTGAATCTGACGGGTTCTGCAAGTAAAACAAACGCCGGCGGCACATTAGAAAGCCCTTGTCATTGAAGGTCAACTGGCATGCTGATTGGTTGTTTGCTAAGGCTTGCTTCTTTTTCACTTTACACCTTGAAAAGGAGAGACAGATCATTGCCAGCTTCCCCGAGGACAGACCCCGTCAGATGCAGAAGTTTTGCCGTCTTTGGTTTAGCTTACAATTATTACATGAAATGTCTGTTAGATTCCAATGGCCAACAGAAAAAAATCTAAGTTGCAAGCAGAAATGACACTTCAAAGAGGTGGTGTTAAGGTGTCCCACCTCTCCCGAAACTAGAGTAGTGTTCAACAGGTCCGTGCCCATTTTTGTTTTAAAAAAGTTGAAGTAAAAAAAGTAGACGGCCAGCTGGAAATTTTAGCTATGATAAATACTTTTCCACTTCATAATCAGTACATGTACCTTAAGTGGCTTGAGATGATCAGCAATCCTTTGAAAAACCTTCCGTGGATAGTTCTCAACATAACGCCTCGCGCACTCTGCCATCCGCGATGAATTTCCCGCCAAAACCAGACCGTACACTACCGGGTGCTCAATCGTGCGCTCAATTCTGATTGGATGATCCCTAATAAGGTCCAAGTGCGCTGTGATCGTGAAGCTGTCTACAAAGGCACCGTCGATCTCTGATTTGAGAAGAGCGTTTGTGATGTCGAAGATTTTGGAAAAGACTGCAAATGAGTTAAGTAAAATACCATTAAGAAAATCAGTAGAATGTTGTTTGTCAACATCTCGATCTTTGTGTGGTTTCAGAAACAAGACTTTTACATCTGTAGTAGCTTGGAGTTCACAAATCACGTGAAAAATATTTTTTTGCATGGGAAAGAGTCAACAGGGAATTATGTTTATTTGTGTTGACTGTACTCAAGGAAACAACTTGTGTGTGCTGTAAGTAGATTTACTTCCCAAATTTCATCTACATGTGACACTTTTCTTGAGAAAACTGAAAACATTTTGGAAGCTCAAAACAGTTCTCAGTTATAACATGACATTGAGATGAAACGAGCAATATCTGCAAAGGATTGTAAATCAAGGTCAACAAGGGAACATTAGTCCGGATGAAACTAAAGATGAGAAATATTTTACTGAGGCAGAAATACGCAAAAAAATACAAAGTAAAGTTCCCACGCTCTTTCTGCGCGTGCGTAGTTCGCTGCTTGCTAAACAAATAAAGTAATCATCTCACGCGCTAATTGAAGAGTTATTAATTGTTTTGAAATTTCTTACTCTTCATGTCAGCATTCATCAATACTCCAAGTTTGTATTCTTCGCTGCCGTTTACTACTCCGATCTGTAATTGAAAAAAAATTATTGTGGATAAAGTTGCCATTTCGATTACTGGCTTACACCGTTCAAACTACGATATTTAGACCCAAGAGCAAGACAGCACTCTTTTAAAATGAGCGCAATTTGTTACTTGCAATTTGTCTGCTGTGAATAATATTCTACCATTGTTACTTCTGTTAGTTTGCAATGTGTGACTATAAAGTAATATTTCGACCGAGTTTTAAGCATTGACAAAATAAATAAAGCAAATCTTAACTGAGGGTTGAAAACACTCACCAGTGATCCGTGGATAGGGAAGTGAGGATGGGTTGTGGCTGCAAGCGAAGCTGTAACCATGGCAATAAAAATTGATATTATAACAAGGCCAGTGATGATCCACAAAATGCAGAACACTCGACCGAGAGTGGACTTGGGAGAACGGTCCCCATACCTGTAGAGAAAGGTTGCTTTCATCACATTCGGTCAAGTAAGGTGGGTAGGGGAATCCTCAATGTTACCTACCCAACCGTTGTCATGGTAACCAATGCCCACCAGAATCCTTCCCAAACCCCTTTCATGAACGACTGAGGGAACTCCTGAGGGTTTTGACGATGATCCTGAGAAAATTGAAAGAAAAATTAGATATAAGGTGAAAAGCAATGAAAGATAAATTAACTATTGAAATGTTTAAATAATTATATTTAGAGTTAAAAGTGTGGCTTGAAGAAAATTTCATTCTTTCAGGCTCTGTGGCGCAAAGAAAAAAAAAACATGGGAGACCTGGAACGTTTTTAAAAATTTATGATTCAGAAATTTGTGGTTTGTTTCGATAATATTCCGCTCCAGGAAGGAAAAAATCCCTGACGGATATTCCCAGTACAGATATTCTCAGTGCCAGAACAAAAACGACTCTGAATCATAAACGTACACACAAAAAATGAGACGCTGTATTTGAAATACGGAAGGAGCTACGTCAGGGCGTTTGCCCATCTTGAAAAGTTTAGCCTAAAGTTTTCAAGTTCGTCTGAGTTCGTCGTTTACAATCCGTGTTCTACATCCTTAGCCATCCTTGTTCCTTTATGGTTTATTATTACCTCTTTGGTGTTTTTCCGCACCAGCAAGCTGCTATTTTCAGGTTTCCTTCAATTTAAAGGTAATTCTGCTCGCGGCCAAAAGAACTCAAAATACCGTCAACGAGCTCCTTTGAGGGCGCGCGAAAATGTATAGAGTATTTGTTACCACGCAACAGCCGATCAGAAAATGGATCTCTGTGGAGCTGCGTCATCAGAGGGGATTTTTTTGGTTCCATTCTCAGACGTTACTCTCGCAGAGTACAGAGTACAATATATGAAATTCAAATTGCTTACCAAGAACCAAATAATGATACCAGAAAAGGTTGCTGTAAGTAAAATGAAGACCATTATAGGCCAAGCTTTTAGAATTGTCGTGGCGATAGCATGAGTCTTGGTTGTTCTTTCGTTCCCATCATACGCCAGGAGCACCACACTGGGTACGCGCACTAACGGGATGAACGGGTGGTCCCGAAACGATCTCGTTCCCGCGGGCGCATGTATCGGGAAAGTAAAATCATAGTCGTTAGCGTTATCACTCAGGAAATGATCTTCCGCGTCCAGCGGCTTTTTCCATAGCCTGGCAAACTTAATTTTGTCAGCTCCTCCTTGGCAGCAGTAATCCAGGGTGTCCCCTAGTAGAGAGGGGAACATTCCGCGAACGTGAATATCTTTGAGATCGGTAGCAAAAGAGGCGTAGGGATGACTGAAGTGGAAAGAAAACGATAACGGACCCTTGACAGAACCAAAGCATCTCTCGTCCAAAGATATTTGCCTGGTCACGTTCTTTAGATGTTGGAGTTCCTTGTTGGTTCTTAGATTTGCAGATTTCTTGGTTAAATCGAGGAGTGATTTTGAAATGCTGAACCCATCAGTGTCGTTCTTGTTCTTTGACCAAGGAAGAAAGACGCTTTGCACCAGGAAAGACTTCCCCAGTAGAAGAACAGTTGTAATTATCAGGCGAGACAGTTGCATGTTGGATTAAGGATCTGCAAAGAACGCAACTGCTGCATTAACCATGTTTAAAGGTATTATATCTGCAATTATACAATTTTGATAAACTGAAATACCGTAATCTGCCGCTTATAATCCCCCTTACCTATAATCCCCCCCGATTATAAGTCCTCCCCTCTAGCTTTCCTTGTTTTGAACTCGTTTTATTATGAAGTTTCAAAGCTTAATTACCAGTAAATGAAAACCCTATTTCGATCAACATGTGCAGCTATAGCTAGTTTCGAAATGTTTTTTTTTTTATTCCGGTTATAAGCCCTTTCGGATATAAGCCCGTCCGTTTATAAGCCCATCTAAACCCCTTACGAAGTTGTATAAGCCCAGGGCTTATAAGCGGCAGTTTACGATATTTCAGATATCGATAGCCATGTCTGGTTCCTTGTTATGTAAAGTTTCAATCAATTTTCTAATGAGCACCAGGCTATGAGCACCGTTCAGATCATTTACCATGGTGGCGATGGAGCTGGAGGCCGCGTGGCCGAGTGATCAGCACGTCGGATTCGCAATCCATAGGTCCTGAGTTCCGCTCTGACCATTACCTGGATTTGTTTCACGGTAGCTCCGAGTTCAAAGCTCAGCCACGCTTGCAAATAGCCAACTGGTTTGCCTCCAGCCAGTTGGGAATCTTAACAGTGTTATGTTAGATTCGAATTATTTGTTTTAATTGTTTGCTCGGCCCCGCTAGCATTTGTGCTATAAACACTACCAAGGGTAGCAAAAGTTATTTATTATTATTCTTCATCGTATTCAGCCACAATAGATACCTTGAGACGCTTGTCCTTATATATCAACAGATAAGAACAACAGATAAGAACTACTTTAACTTCGGCACGATGAAAAATGTTTCAACCAAGTTTAGTATGACTACAGTTTGATCAATCCAGGATAATTCGATATAAATGTTTTCCTAAAATAAGAGCTGACATTAAAAATTCGCGTCGAGGTTTTCACATCCCTCTATCATTTATTCATAAGTGTTTAACGCTAACATCTTCCCTTTTCATTTTAAGAGTGTTGTTATATTTAGTTTTCCTTTTGAGACAATAAACACCCTTTTCTCAACCGATTCATGGTGATAAACTGATAGCTATAGAAAGGTGCTAAACTGAACGATTTCGCAACATTCCGCGCCGTTAGCTATTTTCCTCTCCTAACAAGTAAAAAGCTTTTAACGCATGAAAACCACATCAAAAGCTCCGGCACGAATGACAGCTTTTAATGGAAATATTTATGAACTTCTCCCCTCATTAGCCTCATAAAATGCTTTTAAGCTTTTGAAAAGAATGCTCATGTGACAAATACGTAAAAGTGTTAAACTGCTATTAACTGGAAGCCATATAAACTGATCGCTTGGTTTTATCACCGGCAACGCCAACCGTATGGAGATAAAAAATATCGTTTGCCAAAATTGAACCAGACTGTGCAATACTTCTAAACTTTTTACCCTAGAGTCCTTTCTACTGCAGTCTTTCATTAATCTATCTTGGTTTCAACAGAAATATTTTCAGTCATGATTGAGACTTCGAAAAGAACATTTTTGTGAGTCGCCATATTGCCAGTGGTCTTCTGACAGATAGTAATTCTGCTGAATAATAACAATATGCTTGTATGTTTTACTCTATTGCCGACGGAGTTTTACATAATTAGACAAGTTGCTCGGCAAAAAGAGGCGTTTGCTGTAATTTATAATGCATTAAGCCGCTCTTAACCTAAGGCTTCGATCAGTACGAAGCGTAAAAAGCTGTTCTATTCATTTGATAAGAATCGAAAGTGTACCTAGTGACGAATCAAGTTGGTGAAGTACCTTTTTTGAGAGTTGTTTGTAACCCAAATTTTAGTGTAATTCCTAAACTGTGGGGACTTAATCGTCAGACAAGCCGGCAGTCGCCCCTCACACCATGTGGAATTATTACGATACTATCAACACAAAGTTTTTTATACACTCTGGCGTCACTCTAATTGTCCGCTCCCAGACTGAAGTAAAGTGGATGAGAATTTTAACTGCAAATAAAGCTCCTAAACGTTCTTAGCTGCGGTTTCCAGACTTAATCTTGAGTTCCTGATCAGGTCTAAAGAGTAATTAAGTAAATGCATTCTGCTCTGAACAACCGAGGCGGCAATAGTAAACTGTATGGTAGTTTTTATTTATACTTTTCCGCAGTGAACCGGAGATGGTATTGTTTTCATTCATATAATGTTTGTTATAGTCTATACTTTTGTGCGGCTTAAACTTTTTATTAATAGAAATCTTTTTGCGATCGTAAAAGCAGAAAGAAAATAGCTTCTGATTAAAAACAACAGCGTCGTGTTATTAAAAACAGCATTGAATTTACTTGTTCCATGAAAATAATGTGAAGCGTACTTGGATCGGTTTAGGACAAACGCTTTAAGCTTTTGAAAGCTGTCGGCAGATCAGTTGTGACTGACATAGTAAAACTTAGTAGCGTTTCAGAGTGACTTCGTTTATTGTTGTCGTACCACGCTGAGTTGTTTGGCATTTTCAATCTGTCATAATGGTCGTTTTGGATTTCATAGCGTGGAAATTTCAAAAGATTAATTTTGACGCCTGAAAGAACTCGCCTGGCGCACAGTTAAACCAAAATGGAACCTTCGGTTGATGAAAACGAATCTCACGCTTAAGTTAAAATGCCGCAGGAAAAACTTTTTAGAGTTCGTCGTTGCCAGAATCAGCTTTGGATTGCGTTGAATAATAGATATTTTTCTCAAATCGTGTCTTATTTATTAATGTTTTTTGAAATCTAACAAGATCCCATGCTGTTGTCAAGATGTTCCGTCTTAGCAAACTATTCCCAAACTAATGCCCGTCCTTTACTAGAAAGAAGTCATCTGCATTCAGTATTGGTTTCCGTTTGGTTTTAAAAGAGATATTTCACCAGTACTTTCGAAATGATACTATTGTTGATTCGCTATCGCTAAACGTCTGAAGTTTTCCTTTAAAAAAAAAAACGAAGTTAACCGATACAGTGTTGCCTATACCATGCGGCCATTAGCGTTAAACGCTAATTGTGAAGTTACAGAGCTCACCTCAACTTGCCATAAACCGCTTTCCTTATCTTTAGCTCTTCCACTGTCAACGCCTGCTCTAAAATGAAGAGGCTCTCCAAATGTACGCTTTTGTTTTGCTTTCGTTAAAGTGTTCCCCAGGCTTGGTCACTAATGACGTTAAAGTATCGTATGCGGTTCCTTATTTATTATCTACTTGTCTTGGCGTGTATTGCATGCAATATTAATAACAATTTGTTAGACATTTCTACTCTTGAACGTGAATTATGCAATGTTTACAGTGCGTTTAAGAGCTGAAAATTTGTGATATTTTAAGGGGTTGGGTTAAGATTTTCAGATAGTGTAAACATATTACGGAAACCAAGCACAGTTGTAAAAGGTTTGAAAACCGCGCACAAGCCATCATGGCCGTGAAATGAATATTATTACAAGGGAAACGTTCAAGAAAAAAAACATTTACACAAGGACTGCAAAAAGCCGTGGATTTTTTCGCTTGGTTTTAGTCTTTGAATTTAGTCAATCATGTGCTTATTTATTTCTTGACATCTTTATGTGTTTTGTTTTATTCATTAATACTTTTTATTATATGGCTTTGGCTTGTGGCCGATATAACGCGCGCTCTGATTGGTTAATTGTCACTGAATTGTAGGGCATTATTCTCCCGTAATGCCCACGGGCCGATTACGGATTATGCAAATTAGGAAGAGCCCGGTTCTGAAAATTCAAGCGCATTGAAGCGATGAAAGCCGATTAAAATCAGTACGAGAATAGCAGTAGCTAAAAGTTTAGAGATATTTCTTTAATAAAATTTATATAGATGACTTACCAGTCGGTAACCTTGGCGGACACTAGTGAAAAACAATCAAAGTTTGCCTAGTCTTAAGTAAAGCTAAAATCGCTAAGTAAAAAACACCATCGGCAGATCTGCCATACATCCTGAGCAGAACACCACAAGGAAACTTATAAGTTATCATCTTAGTCACAGCAATTACCGAAGTATTGAACTCCGTCAAAGTTCTCGTCAAATAGATTCCCTCGCTTTGACACAAGCAAGTGTAAATCAGCTTCCAGGATCATCAGATGTAAACAATCGGGCGGTTTCTGTCGGTAGCAGTGTTTCTGATAACTGCAGACGTTCACAAGGCTTGAAATGTTCATCTATAAATCCCAGAATGAAGAAGGCGAAGATATGTTGTCGAAAGCGAATGCGAAGATCGAGTTAAGCTTATTTTGAGCAGTGCATTCTGAAGCATTAGTATCTTCTTTCACCGAAAGACGGTTGGTTTGGACAATTTTGAAGCACTTGCTGTCTTTTCTATATCCGTTGACGTTTCGCCCCAAAAGTCGGAAAAACTTCCCCATCAACTTGTGGTACCACGATACTAAAATACGTTTTTGAGGCTGTGACAGTGACTTTTCCGTAAAGAAATGAGTGTTTTTAACGGAATACGTAATACAGTGGTGAAATTCACTGACTATGTAGTTTTGCCCTAGGTTTGAGACGATGAATGAATCGGTAGACGCGCGCATCGCCGGATGTAAATTGACGACTTCCGCTCGAATGATTTTTCTCTTTATTGATATGATGAACCATATAATAAACAACTTAATAACCTCGACCGTTCGGTCGTTACGGGAAAATCTCAAACCTCGGCCTACTGTATTGACCTCGCTATCGCTCGGTCAATACGGCAAGGCCTCAGTTTGAGATTTTCCCGTAACGACCTCACTCTTGGTTATTAAGTAGTTAGTATCAGGGTGCATTATCGGCAGTCTTAGTTCATTCGGCTACAGCATTTTTGAGGCAATTGCTTTAGCCAATAAACTTTGATAGCATGATATTCATGTTGCTGATGACTCCCACTAAAAACATTGAACTTCCTCTTAGAAAACATGAATGTTGTGGTTGTAAACTTCATAAACAAACAAACAGACACAATTTCACAATTTTAAATCCCAATCAGTCAATGATAAATGAAAAATAAAAACTAGCAAAAGTGTTCAAAAGCAGGGTTAGAGAGGATATCATGCAAAACTTATCTAGAGAACCTTTTAAGTTAAGGGGATTTTGCCGGGTTTACCTCGGGAAACCACATCAACAGGAACTGGCAATTATTTTCACAATGGGACTATCAAAACGCTCTTAAAACAGTTTTTAAATATGCCTTTACTTTAGCCTCAACAGTAATGCCTTCAGATAATTGCTCTTCGAATTAATTCCGCAATCTTCTTGAGATTCAGTTTGAGTTCTTTTAAGTTTTCAAAGATCATTTAACGCCAACAACTGTCCAATCACAAAAGAGTTTTCTTGCTGCTGGCGGGCATTCAGTTCATTAAAGAAAGGCTGATTACAAGAATGAGAGATTAAAAATTCACCGAAATACGCATTAACATTGAATTAGAAGCTAATACGTGACCGATGCTGTAGAAAGCTATAGCGAATTATAACGCGGTAATGAAAAAGGAAGTATAAAATATGTTTGTTGTTTTACCGATATTGACCTGTTTTAAAGAGAATCTCACTTTATCTCTAAAAAATTTGTGCAAAAAACATTTTATTCATACTTTAAAATATTTCAACATAGCACAGAGGTAATTATAAATAAATAATGTTAAGCTACATCTTCCGTTTTCGGAAGTTTACATGCATAAATAGCTTATAAATAATGCTCCATTGCACCAATTATTTCTACACAAGAATTATCTTTTAGCTATAGTCAGTGTCGATTTGGAAGACGCTCTCGAAACAGGAATAATAACGTTGTTGATAAAAGCGACAGAAATTCCGTTTAACATGAGACGTCACACCTGATATGAAATTGTTTTGCTTCTCTCACACAGAATTCTATGAGCGAGTTCAGAAATAGATTCTTTCAGTAGATTTTGCGTTTTGAACCACTTTTCAAACACAAAGAAATAGAAAAAATATGTTTGGGACCGGAATCCGACAGGAATTATTCAGGACAGTTTCAAAATATAGGAGCGAGCTTAGCTTAGCGATCTTGTAACCCCATGCACGCTTCAAACATATCTTTGGCAACTTGAATTTACATCCACTTGAGCTAAATACTTTCGTCGACGTCCCTCCCGCAGGGAGAGAGACATTCAACAAAATTGATTCGCGGTGGCTCCGCCCTAAGGTCTAAACATTGACTTTAAATGATATTTTATATTGTTGACCAAATGTTAGCCCTTTCACACAACTTTCATCTAAAATGGCATCCCTTAACTTTTTACAGCAGAATAACTGTATCTTTTTCCATTTCCATTAAATAACCCCTTTAAAATACCGATGCATAGCCCGCTGGGTACGCTTGTTCGATATATTTTGAGACACCAGTAAATACCTAAATAAAAGTTGTGAAAATAACTATTTGCTATACTTCAACTCGTTAACTTACTCGTGAGTTAAAGAAAATCAATTTAAGTGATTCAGCTTAAGGGGAGGAATGCCTGAGGGAGACTGGGTATAATTGAACTGTTTTGGTAATGGCTTCGGAATACATTCAGAGTCAGCTGCGCTCACCACCCCCAAAAGAAAAAATGAATTAAGTCACAGGTTAAAACTAGAAAGAGTTATCTCTTAGCCGGATATTTTTGGATAGATTTAAATATCTAAAAGATTATCGCCTGTACAGGTTTTACTTTAAGGCTGCGTATCTACAATCTGTTTGTTTCTGTCCGCAACGTGAACCGATATCTACTCTAAGCCATACTGCACCTGTCATGGTATCACGGAATAGATAATGACATTCGTGTACATATATATTGTGGTTATTCCGTCCTCCAGTTATGATCATAAGAAAAAAAACAATTATATGCCTACCAAAGGTGTCCCAAACTTCTTGGGAGCCGTGAACATAATTACATAACATTGCGTAGCAACTTAAGTATAAGAGTTTGCATGGGAATGTAATGATCGTATGTAATATGTAATAATTTTAGTTTCATCGGTTTCCTCTCTTTCCTAATGTATATAGAGAGGAAACCAATGAAACTGAAACACGCTGAAATCGCGTTGAAATGACCCCAAAACGGTATGGAGACAAAATTGACACACAAAAGAGCCGAAGTGATTCGTTTTTATTCAATTTCTTTTCCATTTTTCGAACTATTACATACGCTCGTTACATTCCCATACAAACTCTTATATTTACGCTGTCACGCAATGTCATATAATAATGTTCACGGTTGCCAAGGAGCTTGGGATACCTGTGTCCTCACACGATGGGGATTTGCTGAAATATTTTTATTTACCTCGAGTGACAGTAAAAATCAGTTGACATTTCATTGGAATTTCTAGATGGAGAACACGTTTTATTTTTGTGTAGATCTTTGCCAGAAACTGAATCTGAAAATAAATATGGCTTAGTTGGATACAGAACACCAGGACAACATGAAACAACGTAATTGGTGAGAATGTAAAGAAAAAAATAATGAAGAAATAAAAATCAGCCATGTGAAAGTACCATATCGCATTTGTAATATTCATTATTTACCGTACCCAAATTCGCACTTAGCTAATCAGAAGCCGTGTCTACCGTCCTGATATCCTGCGATATCAAGTCACTGACCTCACATGGCTACGATATCATGGTCACCGAGCTTGATATGGGTGCGGTAAATACCTAGTAGTACCTTTTTTGGTACGCTTTGGCGCTGGCATATCAAGCTTGTACTGTTTGGTCTCGCTGTAGGTATTATGGCTTGACTACGTCTCGCCAAAATACGAACCGTGGCTCGACCAAACTTCCCCGGCTGATATGTCGCCGAAGCGTAGCAAAATGGTACGATTAGGTATAGCATATCAATATATATCAATATATCAAGAACATAGATGATGTGACTCATATGATTTGTGGCAGTGAAGTACGTATTCGATCCAAGATAATTCTAATCACTAATCACAATTTTCAACGAATATAATGTTTATTTTTCAGCGCTCCTCGCTGAATTAAGCTCGACTTTTGAAGCCTTTTTGTGCCTCACAATATCGTTAATATAAAAGCTGCTAACATGGACTTAATCGGATTAAGAGATGGAATTTGAATTTAAGCTTACTTGAATGTATCTTCTAATGCACTCTGGTTTACGAAAACATATGTTTGACATGTTTGTTAAAGTAGCAAACAAGTTTGAAGTGTTTTGCGTCAGAACGAAGGCAAACCCTGCTATTTACTTAGGCTTGATATATCGTATGCAAACAGTATTGCTCTTTTAATTGCTAAACGCACTGAATATTTTTTGAAATAGGTACTGCATATAAGAGGAATTCCTTAGATGAAATAACAATTCAAAGTCTGTTTTCAATGCTAAAAATTGTCCCCAAGGCTCAACCCATCGCGAGGTCTCAATGAGAAAATGTTAAAATTTACATGATCCAACTGCTATTGAACCCCTTCAGCTGGTCTTTGCCTCGCTTTTGAAGATGCCCCCCTTCAGAATCATCTAAAACTTCTCAAATTCCAAATAATATCACGCATTTACTAATTGTAATGCTTGCCAAAACGTTCCTCATTTCTACCGACGCTTCGTAATTAGAATGCGCTGTTTTCGTGGAATCTGTCCTGATTGAAATATTTCCTAAACTATGTATGCAATTGCTCCTAGAATTTCTTAGGCTTTCAATTTATTTGTTTATTTCTTTTTTGTTCACAGGGCTCACCTCGTACCAGATTTGAAATCAGGAGTTAGTTGAATTGCTTGACATTTTTGGATTAATGATTCGTCGCGCGTTTTACATGTCCAGCTACAACGCACTCTAAACAGAAATCTACGTCGAAGATCACAGCTCGCTCTATTTTGTTAGAATTTGTGACAAGAGAAAACTCACTCTTCGACCGATTCGACCTGAATCGCTGTAAAATAACCTTATTGCGGCAGTCGAAGATTTGACTCGCGTAAAGTAATTTAATATGAGCACCAAAAAGCTTATTTTAAGTTCGGATGAACACGAGTCTTGCGTTTATTCTGCAAGATAAAATAATTTTTAAACATTGAATATTGCAGCTTGTCGCAGAAAATCAATATGGTGTCCCCTAAAACAACAGTATAGAACACATTTTGACCACTGCTGTGACAACAAAGATACATTGCCTGCTGTAAGTTCCCTACCTTGAATTCTACAGTTCAGAGGCGCTTCCAGCGGTGAAACCAGCTTTGTGAATCGAAAGTATCAAGACAGCGTGAAAGCTGCTTTTTAATAGCACTGCAAATAATCGCCTCTCTGTTATGTCTACTAAGTAATTTTGACGGCCTAAAAAATTTTCGTTAAATATTAATTATGCAAAAAGGAAAATAGCAGACCAGACTTCGAAGATATTTTATCTTAACTTAGAAGAATCAGATCATCGTAGTTGAGTCTGATTCTTTTCCTGATGTTGTTAGAGTAAATAACATATAATTAAGCTTCTTGTGATAAGCTGCTGTTTTTGTTGGTACAGTTTTGACTGGGTCGAAGCCTAAAATTTGCTATTCTATACGTGTTTTATTTTGCAGACGCCCAAGCAATAACAAGTGCAGAAGTAAACGCCAGCTTCATATTTACCTTTCATAAGATAAACGTGGTTAGATAAATAATTTGTCACGACCGAGATTGCCCTGGTTCACCTATGATATTTTGACAATAAAGATAAACACAATTATTAATTCAGACTAATTTCCGTGCGTATAATTGAAAAATTGTAATGAAACAATAAAAACAGATGCCAATGACAAGTAAGCAAAGCAAAAAAAAAAAAAAAAAAAGTACAGGTAAAATGAAGCGATAAACTACCAAGCTCTTAAATTCGTACTTAGTGTTGTTTTGGCTGTTCTTATAGAAAGCTGGTGGCTGAATAAAGAAATTGTTTAACTGACAATTTGAAGCCATTATAATTTTGACAATAATATTTACTCTTTGCCACTTAAAATGATTTAGAAAGTCGCTGCGAACATTTTCTCCATTTAGCTTTTCCATGGTGACTTTTATGGCTCAATTTCTTTATTGCAGTGTCAGTTTTTGTTTAACTGTGATACACTATCTGAGTTATTAAACTACTAGGGTTTTATGCTCCTATGTAATGCTCGCTGAACATTCCACAATGACTAATATTTTATGTATGCTTAAGAATTCCATACTCTCTGCTTGAAATACGTGGGTATCGAAGCATTTCTGCAGGAGCTATTCCTTCGTTTAATTGTTGTTGTTAGTGGTGATATGATTTCTTGTTGGATAAGCGGTTGCGACGTTTCTCTTTTTATGTGCTATTCAAGAACCTTCACTTATTATGTCGACACATGAAAACGTAAGCCCTTAATGTCCCAGGAGGGATTTCAAATTTATTGGAAAAGACTGGATTGGCGACATGAATTAAAATGATATCGTTAGTGAATAAATTATCTGTATTATCCCCATATTAATAGTTATGGAAGATTTACAAAGACAAAGACTCAAAATTTAGTAACTTATTTGTGCCAGAACAAGCTAGAATATTATTATAATTTCTACTGAACGTACAGAATAAGAGAAATACACGAATAATGTACTCTAAGATGAACGAGTAAAACCTTTCTCTAAGGGTTTTGTTGCCCTACTCTGAAATTTCGGTAGCTTCTATCCACCTTCATCAGAGTTGCAATCTTAAGGTTCGTTACGAACCTTAAGATCGCAAATTAAGCTCCTCTGTAGTTTGGTGAAGCGTTTAGTTTTTATGTATTAACTTTTGCTCTGATGTTTGTGTGTATCAGTAGTTCGGCTTTCCTGACTTATCAATGTATATAAATCTAAGATTATTTAAATACATATTGTCCAAGTCAAACGAGATCCAACAGATAATGAAAAGAAGAGAGGAAGCTTTTATACCTTATAGCTGGCGCACTTCCCTCTTCGTCTGGGGATTTTGTTATAATCAAGTTATTTGTATCAAAACCCAAAGGAGGGGACAAGGGGGGAACGGGGGAAAGGGGGACCTTGTTAGGGAGCCATACAAGTCTCCAAAGTTCCTTTTCTCATTAATTTTTAGCTGTTAATTTTTAGCTGTTTTTAGCTGTTTTTATATATATATCATTTCTGGTCTCCATTTCTGATAGGGATTAAACCCAAGCAAGAGTGGCTTGTGTATTGAATAGTTGCAATTGAAAAACGAGAACGTTTCCGAGTTTTTTCCTGTGAAAGCAGCCACAATTCAATCAGACTTATATTAACTTTATCAACCTGAAACTGAACTTGTTCAACATCTACATGCAGAACGAGCTAGCGCGCGCTGTAAGCTGACCTCTTTGGAAAAATCGGAGACAACTCCTACATTAGTCAACGTTGACATTAACAACAGTGGATAAAAGGTAGCAAGGTTATAGCCCATATAGGCCTCAATTTCATGAAAATCTCTCTCAAGGTTTAATTAGACCTGGTACCCGGCCCAGCCCTTCCCCGGATAACGTTATGAATGTTGATGCGCACGCGAGAACAGAGGAAAAACCTATTTGTTTGTTTGGTTTATTTTTTTTCTTTTGATTTTCCGTATATGGCTATTAACAAATTGAAAATCAAGGGTAGATGGGACAGTTACACGCTCTAATCCCTTATGGGTTTCTGACTGGGCCAAAATAATAATCTTACCTAATATAGAAACACATTTCTACTTTGGAACTCTCGAAATTCTCTCGAAATTTTCGAGCTTTTTTTTTTTTCATTCCTCTTCCCTTCCCTACCCCCTTCGCTCTCCCCTTATTCCCCTCCGCCCATCCCCAACCCTCTCCTTAGCTCCCATCCTCTACGTTTTACGATATTTAGCGTAATCTTCTGGCAACCTGCTAAGCACAGGATTGTGTAGTCAGGTTGGGATGAGAGGCCTGAAGGACTGCCAAAAAAAGCTTGTGCGTGACATTTAGCGAGTACAATCTAAATTGCTGTAATCGAGAAATCGGACGTAACATTCCTAGCTAACTTTTGCTTATTGTATGAGTCTGAGGTCAAATATTCCTTTGTTTTAAGGTTACTTCCCACCTTCGCGGGTGCCCTTCGGGAAAAAAATTGTACGCGCGCCAGTTTCAATAAAACCCCAACAAACTATATATCATAAGAAAGCTTAATATATGTACTTTACGAAAAAAATACAATTTTAGTCATCTTTTCTTTTAGGAAGTGTCAGGAGGCGGTAAGGCGTGAAAAGACCGAGGCTTCTTCTACTGAATTTATCGGGTATCGGATTCCGCAGTACGAGCAAAATGGCTGCACAGTCTTATTCACAAGCCATCAATCAACAAAAGTGTGTCGGGCTTTTTCGATATTCTGATCGGTTGTCTAGATATCCACTTGTAAATTTGGAGTAGCTAAAAATATGCGAGACGTGTTGCGTAAATGGACGCCACGGGAAAAATGTGTTAAATATCACAATTTCCCGACACACTTTGGTTTGCCATTATCTCTGGAATGTTCTGGCGAAATTTGACGAAAATCCGTCAAATCTGCATACCCTATAAATTCGCTCAAAGTGGATGTATTCCTCCAAAAATCAAATGCGAGATTTTAGGTTGTAAAGCTTTGTAAACAACTCGTGCCACGCCCGGAGATTATCACGCCTAATGAAACCGCAAACCAATGGAACAACAGAACCTCCTAGTGTCTCTGACAACAGATCAAGATTTCCCGGGAAAAGCATCGCATTGCAACATGTATTTTTTATCTCGCTCAGTGGAGTTCAATTCAGGATGACGACGTAATATAATAGGCAAAGACGCCAAAGGCAAAGGCAAAGGCAAAACCCGCGCCAAAAAGGTTTAAGGCGGAAAATGTGCCGCTGAAAAACAAGACGTTAAGGAATCGACGGACAGCTTAAGAAATACCCTTATTGCTGAAATGAGTTCCCTTGGGTGGGTTTCATTTTCTTCATCACTTCCGCCAGATTCCGACGAAGAATCTTGTTTGCAGCCTGCACTGACGTTGACTTTGATTTTTAAGCTACTTGCTCCAAGGATATTCGAACGTTCCGGATCTTCAGCAGATGTCGAGATTGTCGAAGGCGTTTGGCCAAACCAACAGCCTTTGTCGCTTTCGGCAAGGTTTTCTTTTCTTTCCTTGACAATGTGGAGCTTTTTAACCGCGCGGCCATGGGCCGAGCGCGGTTCATGGTTTACCCGTGGTTTTTTTAACCGCGCGGCCATGGGCCGAGCGCGGTTCATGGTTTACCCGTGGTTTTTTTAACCGCGCGGCCATGGGCCGAGCGCGGTTCATGGTTTACCCGTGGTTTTTTTTTTTTTCGACTTCGGTGCGAGCAGACCCAAGCTTCCACTCGGCCAAATTTTGAGTCACGCAACCTGTGATGTTTACTCGCCAAAAGCTGTCGAAACAATAAATCTCATCTTTCGCGGGAATAAATTAAAAACCCAGCGCTCGTCAAAAATTATATTTTTTCACCAGAAATTTAGCTCGGAACATATACATATTTGTATTTGTTTGAATCGTCGATGAAATGACCTTTTCCGGATATTTTTTCCTTCGGGGTCAACCGAAACCTCAGATTACAAAATCACGCCGAACCCACATGTTGCAAAAAAATCTCTTCAAAACCCTGACTTCGAAGCGATATAACACTTCAGCGTTAATAGCTACCACACATCGGCAGGCGGTAAATCTATCCCTTAACAATCCAGCTTTATCGTGTTAAAATTTCAGCGAAATCGAACAAAACCAGAATTAATTCGAATTTTTTTGTGACCTCACTTCCCAGACTTGTCCTAACAAAGGAAGCAACGGTCGCCCATAGCAACCGAAAGACACCAACACAACAAAGCCGACGTTTCGGCCAAAAAACTCCACAATTATCGCCTGAGAGTTTAAACTTGAATGGGAACATCTTTTTCGAACCTTTTTCAACTGATTTAGACGAAAGACTGGCCTCGGCGGGCTACAAAAACGACAAAGAGAAAAAACAGAACAAGACAGCAGAACAAGCCGATAATATTTCATCGCGTGGCTTTCGACACGAAAACGAAAATACAGCTTACTTCTGGATAAATTCAGCCTTAGAAGCCAGCAACCGGTCCCAAATTACTTTCTGTATCCTTACAAATGTCCTGATTTCCATCTCCGAAAGATTTTGCCCCGATTTTGAGCAAATAAACATTTCGCCGGCGGCGACCGCCATTACGGTGGCTTGCATACTAAATTAGCTAGCTTAACAAAATTCTCCCGAGGGGGGGGATACGACAAATTTGGTGAGAATCAAAAGTAACGCCAATTTTCTGTCACGTTTTCAATCTGTGGTCACTGGAGTGACCAAAATCGATACATCGGTCGGGAATAGGGTTTTTTTATGACTTGTGTGACTACTTTGCTAGCCCTTTACTCGTGGAAAACACCAATTAAATTTAATCATGACTTTTAAGAAAGAAAGCTGTTGTTAATAGTGTTATTATTGTGTCGTTGATATCGTTCATGCCCATACATATCCCGAAGAAAGTTCTAGATTAAGACCATTAAGTCATCGGAGATTTGTCAAAGGCTACCACTGATGGTGCAATAATACAGTTTGTGTTGATCAAGTGATGTGATGTCTACAGTAAGAAAAGAATCATCAATGACTGCTTTGGAATGTGCACTGCGTTCCGACGGTAGTGCTAAGCGAACTGTTAAATTTTAAAAGCGCGGTTATAAGATCTAACAGATCTTCTTGTTTTTTTCGACTTCGGGTCGAGTAGACCCAAGCTTCCACTCGGCCAAATTTTGAGTCACGCAACCTGTGATGTTTACTCGCCAAAAGCTGTTGAAACAATAAATCTCATCTTTCGCGGGAATAAATTAAAAACCCAGCGCTCGTCAAAAATTATATTTTTTCACCAGAAATTTAGCTCGGAACATATACATATTTATATTTGTTTGAATCGTCGATGAAATGACCTTTTCCGGATATTTTTTCCTTCGGGGTCAACCGAAACCTCAGACTACAAAATCACGCCGAACCCACATGTTGCAAAAAAATCTCTTCAAAACCCTGACTTCGAAGCGATATAACACTTCAGCGTTAATAGCTACCACACATCGGCAGGCGGTAAATCTATTCCTTAACAATCCAGCTTTATCGTGTTAAAATTTCAGCGAAATCGAACAAAACCAGAATTAATTCGAATTTTTTTGTGACCACACTTCCCAGACTTGTCCTAACAAAGGAAGCAACGGTCGCCCATAGCAACCGAAAGACACCAACATAACAAAGCCGACGTTTCGGCCAAAAAACTCCACAATTATCGACTGAGAGTTTAAACTTGAATGGGAACATCTTTTTCCAACCTTTTTCAACTGATTTAGACGAAAGACTGGCCTTGGCGGGCTACAAAAACGACAAAGAGAAAAAACAGAACAAGACAGCAGAACAAGCCGATAATATTTCATCGCGTGGCTTTCGACACGAAAACGAAAATACAGCTTACTTCTGGATAAATTCAGCCTTAGAAGCCAGCAACCGGTCCCAAATTACTTTCTGTATCCTTACAAATGTCCTGATTTCCATCTCCGAAAGATTTTGCCCCAATTTGAGCAAATAAACATTTCGCCGGCGGCGACCGCCATTACGGTGGCTTCCATACTAAATTAGCTAACTTGACAAAATTCTCCCGAGGGGGGGGATACGACAAATTTGGTGAGAATCAAAAGTAACGCCAATTTTCTGTCACGTTTTCAATCTGTGGTCACTGGACTGACCAAAATCGATACATCGGTCGGGATAGGGTTTTTTTATGACTTGTGTGACTACTTTGCTAGCCCTTTACTCGTGGAAAACACCAATTAAATTTAATCATGACTTTTAAGAAAGAAAGCTGTTGTTAATAGTGTTATTATTGTGTCGTTGATATCGTTCATGCCCATACATATCCCGAAGAAAGTTCTAGATTAAGACCATTAAGTCATCGGAGATTTGTCAAAGGCTACCACTGATGGTGCAATAATACAGTTTGTGTTGATCAAGTGATGTGATGTCTACAGTAAGAAAAGAATCATCAATGACTGCTTTGGAATGTGCACTGCGTTCCGACGGTAGTGCTAAGCGAACAGTTAAATTTTAAAAGCGCGGTTATAAGATCTAACAGATCTTCTTGTTTTTTTCGACTTCGGTGCGAGCAGTCCCAAGCTTCCACTCGGCCAAATTTTGAGTCACGCAACCTGTGATGTTTACTCGCCAAAAGCTGTTGAAACAATAAATCTCATCTTTCGCGGGAATAAATTAAAAACCCAGCGCTCGTCAAAAATTATATTTTTTCACCAGAAATTTAGCTCGGAACATATACATATTTGTATTTGTTTGAATCGTCGATGAAATGACCTTTTCCGGATATTTTTTCCTTCGGGGTCAACCGAAACCTCAGATTACAAAATCACGCCGAACCCACATGTTGCAAAAAAATCTCTTCAAAACCCTGACTTCGAAGCGATATAACACTTCAGCGTTAATAGCTACCACACATCGGCAGGCGGTAAATCTATTCGTTAACAATCCAACTTTATCGTGTTAAAATTTCAGCGAAATCGAACAAAACCAGAATTAATTAGAATTTTTTTTTGACCTCACTTCCCAGACTTGTCCTAACAAAGGAAGCAACGGTCGCCCATAGCAACCGAAAAACACGAACATAACAAAGCCGACGTTTCGGCCAAAATGTTTTGCACTTCGTTGAGAGTTTTGTTTATTTTTAGACATTATGTTTGTTTTCTTAGTGATAAAACCGAACACGCGAGATTCCCGCCATTTTTGCTTTAGTAGCCAATCGGATTATGGCTCTCGTTCGTGGATTGGTACGAGTAGGATATCAAGGGATCAGTAGAAAGTAATCCTTTTATCGAAAACGGTGTGTTTGTGCTCTTTGTACAAAAATAGGAAAATAACGCGTCTTAAACGGGATTACGCCTTACAGAATTGTGAGTATATTGACAATATGGTGGAGAATGTTTTTTGTTGTTTCGTTTTTAGGTTAGATCCGATTTTTTAGAATTGCTATAGTCAACCCACATGTATGCCTTTGCTTTCAGTTGACTAGCTAGCTTGTGCTGATTAAACTAGTTCAAAACAACTGGTAGATCCCGTGGACTTTATTTTCCTGGTGTGTCTTCAATTCGAGTAGTACCCTGATCCGTGGTGCGAAACACAAAAAACTCCACAATTATCGCCTGAGAGTTTAAACTTGAATGGGAACATCTTTTTCGAACCTTTTTCAACTGACTTAGACGAAAGACTGGCCTCGGCGGGCTACAAAAACGACAAAGAGAAAAAACAGAACAAGACAGCAGAGCAAGCCGATAATATTTCATCGCGTGGCTTTCGACACGAAAACGAAAATACAGCTTACTTCTGGATAAATTCAGCCTTAGAAGCCAGCAACCGGTCCCAAATTACTTTCTGTATCCTTACAAATGTCCTGATTTCCATCTCCGAAAGATTTTGCCCCAATTTTGAGCAAATAAACATTTCGCCGGCGGCGACAGCCATTACGGTGGCTTGCATACTAAATTAGCTAACTTAACAAAATTCCCCCGAGGGGGGGGGGGATACGACAAATTTGGTGAGAATCAAAAGTAACGCCAATTTTCTGTCACGTTTTCAATCTGTGGTCACTGGACTGACCAAAATCGATACATCGGTCGGGATAGGGTTTTTTTATGACTTGTGTGACTACTTTGCTAGCCCTTTACTCGTGGAAAACACCAATTAAATTTAATCATGACTTTTAAGAAAGAAAGCTGTTGTTAATAGTGTTATTATTGTGTCGTTGCTATCGTTCATGCCCATACATATCCCGAAGAAAGTTCTAGATTAAGACCATTAAGTCATCGGAGATTTGTCAAAGGCTACCACTGATGGTGCAATAATACAGTTTGTGTTGATCAAGTGATGTGATGTCTACAGTAAGAAAAGAATCATCAATGACTGCTTTGGAATGTGCACTGCGTTCCGACGGTAGTGCTAAGCGAACAGTTAAATTTTAAAAGCGCGGTTATAAGATCTAACAGATCTTCTTGTTCTTTCTTCTTTGGGCCGGTTTTTTCGTTTTCTTTACCCAAGGACTTTTTTCTGCTTTTGATTTTTCCATAGGAGCTAGCGTAAAGAGTTTCCACGTGGGAATTTTTGTCAAGTGCGTGATGTAAATAAAAATATGCAAATGACATGAAATACGAGCAATGAGCGTTTGCCGCGAAAATTTCCCCAGGGTTCTCGCCCGCTGACAAGATTGTGACACCTTCCTAGTTTATTAACTTTATTTGAAAATACGTTTTTTCTAAATAACTCGGCCGCTTTTTGAGGATTTTAATGTTTTTCTTTTGGAAACACTAGATAAAATGACGAACTTAAATTTTGTTCAATAAAAGAAAAAACGATTTTTTTGGCCTCTGAAGGTGGGAAGTAACCTTAAAAGACATACAAACGAGGCGAAATGGTCGACACAAAGAAAAATTGACGATCCTTTTGCCTCGTTCGTATGTCACACTGCTGATAAATATAAAAACAACCATTTGCCTGTTTAATACAGCAAACTTTCGGACGCCAGTTGTTCATGATCAAAAAATGAATCACGTTATCCACCAAAAAATATCACCGAGCGGTAGATAACGTGTCATATAGATAATTGGCTTAGTCAACACTCAATCACAGGAGAACGATCATAAGAACAGCCCGGTCATAAAGTCAGTGTATCGTGGCTAGACGCATTGATCGCTAAATATTGTTATGTTTTCAGTTTACAATTATAATAATCAAAAATTTGTTACAGCTAATAACGCTCAGCGGGATAAGACTGAAATTTTCGGGGAGGTCGCAAACCTCTACAGAGCAAAGAAAATAGGACCCGCGGCAACTCAAGCGGTTTTCAGCAATTTAATTAATTCACTTACCCAAAGAAAACAGCGTGGTGTCTTCGCTTTTATTTCTCGTATTAAATTGCTGATAATAAAAATCCGGAAAAGAATTCGTAATTTGAGTTTACTTCAATAAGAGTGGCGGTAATTTTTGCCAATGCAACATTCAGCTGTTGAAGACACACGAAGAAATTACACAATTATGACAGAAATAATTTCCTTTGAGTAAACACAATTTGTCCGAATATACGTTTAGTTTGCAATCGACGCTGAACTTTTTCCGCACGTCTTTGATGCAGTAAAACAAAGGATTCAGTCTTAATATTGCAAACTGAAATATTTATTTTGAATAATTGCGCTCACACTGAATTGAAGTGAAAGAGTCACCGACTTCAAATCTATCGGCGACTTTCGTTCAGCAATAGAAAAAATTCATAAGTATATGTACCCTACATTATTAAATCCCAACAAAGCACAGGCAACTTATTTATTTAGGGCAATCTTTAAGAATGGTAATTTCGCTTTTAAAGAAGGATTATGTGTTTTGACCTTTGGTAAGTCCTTTTTTCCGGCTTGCCTGATCCGGGTGTTTAGAAAACCCCAAATTTAGGTCATTACCAACGAATGAGGAAGAATACTCGTTTCTTTTTTGCTCACATTTGTTCCCAAAATGAGAGAACAGCCTGTTACGTTTACATGAAGGATTGTTTACAAACTTACCTGCCCCGTGAAGTGAAATGCCTTTCAACCGGGAAAAAAGAATCAGTCTTCGGATTGCGCAGATGAAAAGAATTCCCGAGAAAACTGGCGCGGAATTTAAGCAACTTTTGATGACGTGGTAAAACCCTCGCTCTAACGGTCACTGTAGCAGTCAAACAGGCGCTAATATGGGACGCAAAATAATTTTGTTGAATTGTTTTTTAAATTTTACACAAGGCACTTGCTTAATTGATTACAAGAATATGGATGAAGCACAATATCTTTGTTTTGTCTTCCTGACTATATTATAATTGTTTAGTCGCCATTGCTTTAATATTCGAGTGGCCAAAATATGAGAACTAAAGCGAAAGAATTCCGCTTTTTCACGTCAAATGACGAGTTTCTTTATGGCAGAATCAACCTAACTTAGCTAGCGTGTGGTTTATCAACGTCATTTTGTCAACACCGATTTTAACGTTCCCACTAAAGACCTGTTATTTCTTTCTTTTTCCTCTGTGGATACATATCTTAAATTTTTTCGTGGAAACAGTTAATCAACTGCACTTACATTTAAAGTGTGACCTACCTGCTTGCTTCGCACGATGTGCAACCACAGTCTCCAAAACAGATATTTTACTTGCACACAGCGGAAACCTTAACCGAAAAGTGATCTGCCACTCTTCTCGCTAAGCATGTGCATATTTACATATTTATAGCCTGGGGAGCGAATAAACACAGTTGAAGAGAGATTTAATTAACGAGAGGATATAATATTACCGGTATCCAAGTATACGAATCGGGCTCTTTTGATGTCGTTATGTGCACTTAAATGCAATGGTAATGCGTTATTCTTTCACGACTCGCTGATAAGTTAGTAGCTGTTTTCATTTTGCGATATTCTTCGTCGTTCTCTGGTCTTGTCCTTAGCGTTTTAAAATGTGGTTAATGATTGACTATTAGGCAAAAAAAAACTGACTTCTCTTCTGGATAACAAATTTATCTGAGATTGACAACACACCCGTGGGTAAATTCTAAACACGTTGCACAATCTTGATAGCTATTTTATCACATCTTCGATTGACATAAAGTTAACTTAAATGAACAGAATCGCCGCTTAAAAATGGACCTTATTTGGGTTTTGTGTTCACATCAATAACTGACTTTCACTGTGACGTATATATGACGAGGAAGGAAAATTCATTTTCACCTGTTTAAATTTTTTAACGCGTAGGAATAATTTCATTTCAAGGTGGATTCGAAAATATAATTTCTCATCTTACAAGTGCGTCAATCTGGCTGCCGATTGATTAGCGACCAATAGCGCTTCAATTGCCCCGCCAAGCTGCGCCAGATTTGGACTGTTTTAGTATACTGAAAGTAGTCACCTCTTTTTTACATGTAGTAACTTGACTAGTTGATTAATTAGTTGATGTTGACCTCCCAGAAAGACAAGAAAGACGGAAGATAATACCGCAGAAGCTTTACTGGATTTTGCAACGGCCTCCTAAGGTCTGTTGCAAAAATGAACACTTCAAGATTTTGTCATGTTTAACAAGTTGCCTTGACAATTCGCCAGTACGTTAAGTTGGCTGAACACAGCTTACCAAGCTTTGGAGTACATATCCTTTATTTTATTTTTTATCAGTATATTTTCACGTCAGTATCCAGATCCGACTGACAACTTCAAAACTGGCAGCTGCACAGGGCTTTGTCACGTTACCATGGTGAATCCATCTGATTAAGTATCAACTTAAAATGATGAGTTGTCTTCGATCTCAGAAAATTCAGTGATTAAAGATTATCTTTCATTGCTTTTGCTCAAGAAAAGAAAACAATAGCATCCGGGTGGAGGAGGGGTATCAATAATGTGCCTTTCCCCAAAACACGACACAAGGGATCCAAGCACCTATTTTAGCCAAATGGTCCAGGGACCTGGTCAACTATTTTAGCCAAAACGCACGGAAGTATGAGCGTCCATTTTAATCAAAACGCCCGGGGAGTATGAGTAAATACTTCAGTCAAAACGCACGGGGGTTTGAGTAATTACTTTAGTCAAAACGCCCGGGGGGTATGAGTAACTACTTTAGTCAAAACGCCCAGGGGTATGGGCATTTATTTTAGTCAAAATGTCCAGGGATATCGGCATCTATTTTAGCCAAAACGTCGAGGGGTTTGAACATCCTGATTTTAGCCAAAACGCCTAAGGGTATGAGCATCTGTTCTAGCCAAAACGCCCAGGGCTTGAGTACCTATTTTAGCCAAAACGCCAAGGGGGTATAAGCATCTATTTTAGCCAAAAGGGAACATGCTTCCCTTCTCTCCCCCTCTGGGAGGCCTACAAAACTAGTGGGCGTACGAGCAGCACGTGAGTGCGTTCTCAGTTTTCTAAGTCTTAAAAGTGTACTATTTTCTTAGAAAATATAGGAACACCATCTTCTTTTTGGTTTAGACTAGAGCATGAAAAAAAAAAAGTTATATTTTGATTGAGCTGGCAACCGTGACAACATCGGTACAAGCGTGCTCTATAATTTCCGGCCCGTGCGGCTAAAAAAAATATTATAATAATGCATGTTCAGTTCCGATAGCGGGTATATAGCAGCCGTATTCTAAAATTCAATGATACACGCTCGATGTGGTCTTATAATGCAAGAAATGCTATCAACCATCAAAGAAACAAACTTAAGTGGTTTTATTATCGTATTATCATATCGTTTTATTTCCACAACTCAAACTGCTTTTCAACCCCTTTTTTGTTCTACAGCGTCGCATCATATCAATATTTCTATGCTCATTGAAAACCATCCCGAAAGTTACTGGCTTTGTGTGCCTTTTGCAATTATCGCCATTAATTAGCAACCAGTTACAGTTACATCATACATACTACAAAAATCGTGTAAACAAGTTACGAAGACTGTTAAAAAGTCTTTAAAGTCTTATTATAATATCATAAATATATAAATGCGTACCTTAGTAAAGTGCACCTCTTGATTAATTGATAAGTGAAGCACATATACTGCTTTACCTTTCCGAAACGTAAAGTATTTTTCGGATGCTCCAAATCAGTTTTTGGATGTTCGAAAACCATCACCAGTTAATACAAAAAACTGCGCAGATGCTATATATGGATACAATGTATACTATTAAGTGCACTATTGTAAGTTAAAAATACAACGTGAAAACGAGTACTATTTAACGCAAAGGGAATGTATATGGAGAGAATCATGATACCGAACAACGTACAGGTACTATTAAAGATGATTTCTAGTCCGCACTGCGCAGTCTCAGCACCGTAATGCTTATAAACCTATAAGTCTCACTCGATGGAATGCGAATCGATGTTATTCGTTACGAACCACATATCTTATCTTTGAGGCCTTTCAAATTCTCTTTCCAACAGCTTCACTGAGTTTTACAGCTGCAAAGTTGTTTCTTCAAGGATATGAGAAAGAACGAAGCATAAAGCTTCGACCGCTTCGCATCCTTAATGGCCGTTACTTTGAAACTTTGAATTTACTTCACGTAAGTAGTGGCGAAATGTTTACATTTTATGATGTCTTCCATGAGGCAAAACAAAAAACGCAACCAAGCTCTTGAGAGCGCGAGGTACGGACTGGAAATCGTCTTTAAGATCTCTTGGTACTATATATCACACTGAACTCGATCAACAGCCGTGCATGATGGCAGCATTATAAGAAAACTCTGAAAGACTTTGATGATCCCAGGCTAAGGTAAAAGAAAATAGCATGAACAATGAGCATTATTGCGTAGTTTTTGGGATTTTTAAATTACAATATTTGCACATGTTAAGAGCGTATTTTTTTTCAATGTGTGGTGTAAACAAAGACAGAAAATTATCCCATATATGAACTCTTAAACTTTTTATCAGTTTTGTGACAACTTTAAAATCCTGTCATACACCGACTGTTTGGAAGAAGCTGTGATTAGAATCATTATATGTTTGCTCATTTTTAATAGTATCACAGTGATCATAAAACATATTAATAGTTTATTTGGTCTTGGGGGAGCTGTCTTAAAATTAGAGACGTTTGTACCAGGTATAGATTTTGAACCACTGATTGAACTAAAGTTGGTCTCTTTTCATCCTTTATTTAAAAAGGAATCAAACTTGGTCAAATGACCAATCTCAACGTGATCTTCTATACGGTAAGGTTAGTTTATGGAGTGGTTAAAATTTGGACCTAACCCAGCCCCATACAGTTCCCTGTGCAACTCCAAAATGGACAATTATACAGGCAAAACTAAAGCAAAGCGTCATTGAGGGCTGGGGAGATTTGGGGAACAAGGGAAAATGATCGTTTATTTCAAGGGAACAAGGGATACCTCTACTGTAAGGGGAACAGTGGAAATTATGAACAAGAAAGAAAAGTGAAATTCTCAAGGGATTAACGGAACATGCTACCCCCCCCCCCCTTCCCTTCCCTACATTGGGAGGCTCTCGCCATTGGGAAGCTTCTCTGCTGACTGCTAAGAAAGTAGATTGTGTGATAGTGACAACAACTATTCATATTATAGCACGAAAGTATAAGGTAAGTCCAACGCCCTGACGAGGTACGTTACAATATGAGTCGTACAGGGCATCCACACCATATTGTCCTGTAGGGCCGAAGTTGGTCTCATGGCTTGAAAGACACAAAGCGTGACCAAGGCTCAGAGATGAGTAGCAATCACAGTTATCATCGTCCAACAGAACAGATTTGACCCCTTCTTCCTCGCGGTACATGAACGAATCTTGGCTTTCCTCCGGCAAAACACCTTTCAATACCGCAGGATTCCAGCCAGGTGACTCGTTTAGAACATCTCCGACAGATATGACCTCATGATCATGGAATGCCCGCCAAGCCGCACGCGCGACTGGAGTGGCGGCGCCAAAACCCCATAAGTACTCGTTTCCTTGAGAGTCGACGGCAAGCATCTCAGTGGAGGCTGCAATGGCGTCCGAAGGAAGGCGACCGAAGCAGTATGGATCGCTTGCTTGGCAATGACCGAATTCATAAGCCAGGACGTCATTCTCATGTGATGGCCACGTGGTATCGATGTCATACCACCAGAAAGCTGTCCAGTTCCCATAGGGGGTAGAGAGAGTTCGACCTACAACAGATAACTGAAACAACTTAGAAAGTCACTACAACATTTATTGTACTAAACAAATCCTAGGAAAAAACGAAAATAATGCTATTATTCTACTAGAAAATGAGGTAATATAGCTACCTGTAATATAACTTGAATTAGAACACTTGTGGCTTGAAATTCAAGGACGCAATAAACATAGTCACTTATTAATGGGAACCATATACAGATCCACAAGAATACTAGATACCCAACAGTGGATGTCCCAAATGGAGAGCATGTTGGCGGATCTGTCAACTTCGTGGGACGGTTTATTGCTTGTTACTGGGGATTTAAATATTGACGTGCTGAAGCCAAATGCGCCGTTGACAAAACAGTATACAGATTTATTGAACACGTTTAACCTAACACAGCACGTGCAAAAGCCAACAAGAGTTACACCTCACAGTGAGACCTTGATTGATCACATAATCTCAAATGATCCTAAGCGTGTTACACATGTTGATGTTCTTCCATGCTCAAATGTGAGCGACCGTGATGCACCTTACGCGTACCTCAACATTCGTGGTGAGCGCTTTGTTCCAAGGTTTAAAATGATTCGAAAAGAGCGTGGGTTCAAGGAAGAAGAGTTCGTTCGCGACTTTACATCCCTTCCATTTAGTGTCATTCAGGCAACAGATGATCCTGAAGAAAAGCTAGAGATGTTTACTGCACTCATCTCTGACTGTATTGAGCGACACGCTCCACTGACACGCACAAAGGTCACACGGCCACCAGCTCCCTGGTTACATGATGAGAAAATTGTAGGTCTTCAAAATCAGAGAAATGTACTAAGACACAAGGCACACTCGTTAAAAACACCCGATGCCTGGCAAGCTTTTCGCGACGTCCGTAATCGTCTGAAAACAACGATCAAAGAGGCGAAACGATCGTTCATCAATACGGCATTGTCATCAACGAAACCGAAAGAGGTCTGGCGTATTATACACCGTATTTTGAACCCATGTCCACAGCCTTTACGTCTGGATGTCAATGAGCTTAACAAGCATTTTGCAGAAGTTGCCCAACGCACCACCGGAAATGCAGGTGTTGACGCAAAAGAAGACCTACTGAACTTTGTTGATAGCTTGCAGCCATGCCTGATGGGGGAAAGATCATTCACTTTGCGCCACGTTAAATATGAAGAGGTCCTCAAGGAAATCAAATTAATTCGTTCCGATACATCGACAGGACCTGACCAAATACCAGCTAAGCTCCTAAAGCCTGTAGCCGACCTGATTGCAGGACCTTTGACAGACGTGATAAATTCCTGTATTGCCACATCAACATTTCCCGACGCTTGGAAAGTTGCGAGGATAACCCCAATCCCTAAGACCAGTGGCCCTACCTTCAGTGTATCAGACATGAGACCGATATCAATACTTCCGGTCCTTTCAAAAGTTTTTGAAAGACTCGTACACCACCAAGTCATCGATTACATTGATTCTCACTTCCTGTTAAAAGAGAATATCTCAGGCTTCAGGAAAGGACACTCAACGACTACTGTTCTATTAGGGATCAGAGATGACATTATTCGCGCCATGAAGCGAGGAGAAGTTACCCTCATGGTACTAGCCGATTTCTCTAAGGCGTTTGATACCATCAAGTACAAGACTGTTCTTGAAAAGCTTAGCCTGTTGGGCTTTTCCAAGGAATATCTTAAATGGACGATCCAATATCTTACAGGAAGGAAACACTTTGTGCAAGTCGACGACAAAACGTCAGAGCTTTGTATGGTGAGTTTCGGCGTACCTCAAGGTTCTATCATGGGGCCACTCATTTTCAATCTCTACGTGGCTGACCTTCAGTCATATATACGCGGAGTTAAATGTCATCAATATGCTGATGATACCACATTGTACACACACTGCAAACCAGCAGATCTTCAATCAACTCTAACTGAACTTTCTGCAAGTATAGGCAAATTGGAAGCGTGGTCACGTGAAGCAAACTTAGTCATTAATCCTTCCAAGACTAAGCTGATGTTATTATCTACTCCGCAGTTACCAAAGGTCCATCATTTAAACACTGAAAAGTTCGACATCACAATCAACAGCATCCCCTTGGAACGAGTGACCACCACTAAATTATTGGGGTCTCACATCCACGAGCATCTGAACTGGGAAGGAAATGTCAGACAAGTAGCAGCGTCCTGCTATGCTACTCTAAAAACCCTAAGGAAGTTAAAGAACATCCTGCCTTTCCATATCAAAAAGAATTTGGCACAGGCACTGGTTCTAAGCAAGCTATATTATAATGACATAGTACACCACTCACTCCCGGATTATTTAATGAAACGTCTCCAGAGAGTACAAAAGGCTACAGCTAGTTTTGTGCTTGGTAGATTTGTGTCATCCGAAGACATCCTTACGAAACTCAAATGGCTTCCCGTAAAGGAACAACGCGAATGGAACCTGCTTAAGGCAACTCACAAAGCCCTTCACAACCCATATTGGCCAAGTTATCTGAAACTTAATGTATTTCAACACGAAAGATGCTTAAGATCTAGTAACAGCATTCAGTTAGAGAGATCTTTAATTAATAATACTCTACAGGACCAGACTGCAAGGTTATTTAACACGTTGCCCAGCAACGTGAGGTGCTGCCAAGACTATATTAAATTTTGTAAAGACACTAAAAACATTATTTTTAAGAGAGCTTTAGAACACCTAGCATAATTTTAATTATTTATTTATTCATTTATTTATTTAAGCATATCTTAAAACACAATGCTATCTCGTTTACATATAGATATAAATTCTTAGATATCTTTTAACCTTTTTACAATTGTAAATTTAGTTAGCATCGGGCAGGCGAAGAGCCACCCTGTGGATATACTGCCCGAAATGCCATTATTATTATTATTATTATTATTATTATTATTGTTATTATTATTATTATAACTTCTAAATAAAAGCACGTAGAAGCCGTAACAGAGGAATAGCAGTTGCTCGACTCCTGACTAAAATGAGAAAAGAATTGTAAAGAAATACTTCCGGTTAGAGAAGCAATACCGTAGGAATGCCGGAAGCATTAGATTACTAAAGAAAATCTTCGAGGAGAACTGCTAATAGAGTTATTATTGCCAAGAGTCCATGACCTGACATAAAACAAGGTGAACGAAGAACATCAGTGTGATGGAGTTTTGGTACAAAACTACGGAGGGACGTGAAGACGATTCTAGAAATCTATCTTTGCGTAACTTGAATTTTTTTAAATTTCTGTCAGTTGAAATTGTTTGAAAGAATAATAACATAATGTCACAAATAATGCACCGGACTTATTCAAAGCGAACAATCCAACAAAAACTTCTCACACTTACCTTCCTCACAGTTTTTTCCAACGTTGAACTGCCAAGGACACAGACAACGATAACTGTTCTGCTCATAGATTGGTAAACATTTTCCTCCGTTTAAACACGGTTCCCTGTCACACGGACTCTACGACAGAAATGAAATCAATCACATAACCTGTAACATGTTTCATGCTTTGTGCTCGCGCTTTTTTTTTTTCTTTTTTTAATTTTTGCTTTTACTTCAATTTAAAGATAATATAGGTTACCAAAATGAAAATTTTTATTTCGTGTACATAGGAAAATTATCAGCCGCCTTCAGGCCCATCTGCACTAATAGTCTGCGAACGCATTTTTACCTGGTACCGCCCCTTTTAAGTTTAGGCCCCGTCCACAATACGACGGAGGAATTTGAAAACGGAGGTTTCACTCTGAAAACGCATCAAATGTTTTCCGACCACACTACGCCAGAGGAATTTAAAAACGCAAGAATCACCGGTTATTTTGGACTTGTGTTTGAGGGAATTCGGACAGGGAAATCTAATGATAATCGTGAAGCCTTCGTTTTCAAAAAGCGCTCTGTTTTCAAAATGTTTTCCGTCCACGCAGAAATGAAAAACGCTTACCGTTGTTTTCAAATTCCTTCGGTTTGAAGAGCGTTTTCGAAAAGCTCCGTTTTCGTGACGGACGGTAGGCCAATCCGTGAAATAAAGCTGCGTTTTCAAATTTCTCCGGCGTAGTGTGAATGCTGTCTTAATTGTCAGAATCTGTCTTCTGCGCACGGCGTTGGTAAATTTTAGTGCATGTGAGTACATCCAAAAACGGCTCCAAAACCACGACACCAGTTTTTTTTTTTTTTTTTTTTTTCAGTTTAATTTTACCTTAAAATTGTCTTAATTCATACAGATAAATGTACAAATACCTGTTTCTCTTTAGATTACACGCCACCAAAAACATTTTATTACACCTCGCGTTTACTCGAACGTAAGAGTAACGCATGTTCGGTTAATTACTAGCAAATTGACCATGGATTGTTTCAAGGAAAGCCATGACTTATCGTGGATTTTTCAAAAACGAGAGTTTCTGCAGATATTGGGAGGGCTGTTAATGATCCATGAGGAATGTTGGTTCGTTCGGTTTAAGTTTAATAAATCGATATTACTTTCTTGCTGCCCATGCATGAAAGCTGTTACCGGATTTATAGTTTCGTACTGCGATGGGGCAACACAATTTTGATAGTAACTGGTTTCTTGGCAAATATTTTGGCATGGCAACGTTGTAGCAAGTTAGAAAACAGTAATGTTATTTGATCCCGAAACACATTGCCGACCAGGGGTAACGGCACCCCTCAGTCTTACATCCGATGAAAAATAAGTTTAACAAGACACATCTCTGATTCTTTTGTCCTCAGTTATAATTAGTAGGGGATCTTTACCCTCGGCTAGATAGACTCGACACTTTAATTAATAAAGTTATTGTTGTCGTTGTTGTTGTTGTTGTTGTTGTCGTGTACTGCGCATGGACCACCAGCAAAACCTACGCATTACCCTAACCTGGGCACCTGAGGGGAAGAGGAGTAGAGGTCGACAAAAGGAGACATAGAGGAGAACTGTAAATGGAGAGAGGCAGAAGATGGGTTTTGCCACTTGAAATGAAGCTGTCACCGTTACGAGAGACAGAGCAGGTTGGAGGAGACAAGTCAATGGCCCTATTTCCCCAGAGGAGACCTAGGAACTATGTTGATGTTGTTGTTGTTGTTATACATGGACTCCATCTTAATATAGAGAAGTAACAAGTAGGTAATCAATAAACAGCTCACAGAAAATATTTACCAAGGTATAAGCATAAAATTAAACATAACAGTTTGTTGAACGAAGAAACAAGTAATTAAACTTCAATATAGGAAAAAAAAAACAAGTGCTATAGATCCATTTTGATAAGTGATCTCCCTCAGCTTGATGTTTGGAGCAAACCTTTGTGCTAGTGTTTTCGTTTTTACCAGCTGTTGAAATTCCCACGATTTTAGGTATTACGGCGTCATTAAATTGCTATGTAGAAGATGATTATAGAGTTGTTTATTGTAGTTCTGTAGCGTATCAATTATTTCGCCACATGATGTTTAGTTGATCCACAGCTAGATCTAACGAAATAATTAAGAAGGAATCCACCAGAAGTTCCAGTAACGAATGGAAAAAACCGTCTTTGTACCAAGATTATTTACATCGTATTGCAAACTTCTGTGTGACTGTTTTAAATATCTTCCCTAAAGAAATCTTTTTTAACAAGACCAAATGTCGAAAACAAATGTTGAAGTTCTTATGAAACACTTGAAAGTACTGGTGAAATAAAACTGTTGATGAAATTTTACCTGTGTTCGCGTAATTTCTCTGGACTTTGAAATTGATTTTCTGCATGAGCTCCTACGGGAAATTGCTTTTGGTGTTATTTCAGGCAACTATTTATATCTTTAATTGTCAGAAAATGCAAAAAGAACTGCAATATACTTTTAAATATTCTGGTACAAGGTTTTTGCCCACTAAAAACTGAAATTGCTCTCTCTCTCTCCGCTCTATTCATGCGCCGAACCTAACTGATGAGTTAAGTACGGCAGAAGACCGATGTTTGAATCAGTTTGGTTCGGCAGGTTAGGTTTGGTGCCGCAAACAATATTAAATTCGGCAGGGTCTGTCGCACTATGCCACGTTGGAGCGGCAGCTGATTCATACGGCGTTCTCCTCATGTGTCGAACCTAATGCATAAATTACTGTAATGTATTTTTCTTATCACGGGACTCGTGATTGGCTCAAAATTGAGTGTCGTGACCAGTCATGCATGAAGCTCGAAGTCGTTCCTAAAAATAAACACAACGAAATTAAATATGCCTTCGATTTAAAAGAAACGGGACTGTACAAGCGAATTTCTTTCGCGCAAATTCATTTTGTTGCTTTTTCTTCGTGATAATAGCCCAGGTTATGCGATTTCCCTTTAACAAGTCGAATTAACCGGGAGAAAACCTGTCTAAATACAAACACTGAACCTTGAGTTTGAATTTGCTTCTCTAAATATTGCTATAACAGCAGATAACAGCAGATAACAGCGAAATGTTAGTCACAGCTTTTCTATTTGGACAGAGTTCTTGAATACAGAACGCGTATTTTCTCGTCGAAAATTGTTACCACCGGCTTCCCGAATTAGGTTCGACGCAAGCACGCCGTCTGAACCAGCCGTCGCTCCAAAGTCGCTCTAAAGTCGAACTAAATTAATTTTGGTTCGGCACATGAGTGGAGCGTTTGGACCGGGCCTTATATTTCAACTGAACGACTAACGTTAGCCGGCTCAGAGTTGTTCCAGTGAAAATTTTCAGCGAGAGAAAGAGTGAACCTTGAACAAAAATTGAACAAAAAGTTCTGCTTACCACCACTGAGAAATGCTGAAATGTTTCGTCAATCGCCATTTTGTCCGAAGATTGGAACTTGTTAGCTGAAAGAAGCTGGCACTCGTTTCGTCCAATTCCGCCATAATTTACAGAAAAGCAGCTCTTGTTTGGCAAGCATTTCGCACAACATTGGGAAAAAGACTGGGCTGTTGTATTCTCCAACTGCCCGGCGTTGAGCCTTCTTTTGTCGTGTTTGCCAAAATTAGCGTAGCCTAGGCCGTTTGCAAAATCTCGAACTATTTGCTGCGCTGTCAGAGTTGCAAAGAGGAGAACCGTCAAGAGAATTGCTAGAAAGGCCAATAATGGCTTCAGAAGTGCCATGATGCGACTGAGAACTGTGACTGAGATCCGAGGCTAAGAACCTACTTGTTGACGTCACTGTAACCATGGAGACGACAGGCACTCTTCCGGTACTCTTTTTCGTTCGAAACAAAACTGAATATTTATATTAATAGAAGAGTCGTCTTCTTGGATTAACCTTCAAAAGAAGCTGGATCCAGATTTGGAAACCTCTAAAAGAAGAAATGTTTAATGTTCCGTGACCTGCCCGCTGCTATAAATTAGCTTAAATTCCATGCACATGCCGACCGTATGTTTGTCGTAAAACTCACTTAACTCCACTGACAGTTTCCATGGGCAACCCCAAAATAAGCAATCCCCAAAAATGTAAAGTGAAATTGGCTGTCTTCATGAACAGTTAGAAGCTAGAGTCAAGTTCCATTAGCTTTTAGAAGTGCCCGCTAAAAAGTGAAATTGCTCGATTTCCTATCGAATTTAATTTTAATTTCGTTAGAATAGTTTTTTTCTCCTTGAGCTTTTTGTTAAATCTTTCCCTTGGTCTTTTCAACCTGATACTTCGGAAATGAAATTACAAACTCAGTGCCGCTAAATGGCAACTATCACGATTTATTTGCTGCTCGGTCAGAGTTGCAAAGAAGAGAACCGTCAAGAGAATTGCTAGAAAGGCCAATAATGGCTTCAGAAGTGCCATGATGCGACTGAAAACTGTGACTGAGATCCGAGGTTAAGAACATACTTGCTGACGTCACTGTAACCATGGAGACGACAGGTACTCTTCCGGTACTCTTTTTTGTTCCAAACAAAACGACATCGTATCAGTACAAATTTGGTCTTGTCATTAACTGGCACGATTAAATTCCTTTTCTTATTACAGCGGAGCTCCGGCGGCCCGAAGGGCCGCCAAGCGGAGCCCCATACCCATATAGGAAAGAAAAGGAAACCCATGAATTGATTTTCTCATGGTTATCATGGCTAGCGGTCTTGCTCGTGGGCGCTTACGCACGACGACAACGACGACGACGGAGTCGCGCAAGATGGCGGCTTTACTCCAACTAATAGGTTGACAGAGACATGCACGCTCGGTTCGTCCCTCTCTGATATTGGACATCCCTGTTATGGTCAATTGACACCTATCAAATCAAGGTATCCGCTGACCAGTATCACACGACCATATCGCGGGCTCAAGTTTAGAGCTCGTAGAGGCCACGTGTTCTTTTTGAGTTGACCAGTGACCAAATGCTGGTTTTCGATTGGATCGAGGGGTCATGTCAGGTTGTTGGCCGGGTTGTTTTGAAGCCGGCCCAGGGGCCCGTTTCTCGAAAGCCCCGGAAACTTTTCGGGCCCGTAAAGCCATTTCTAGTTCATCTCTATCTAAAAACGGTGAAGTGTATACGCCTGAAACTTCTTGTATGAAGGGAACCTCTGTACATATTAAGAATATGTCAATAAAACAGCTCTGTAATCGTAATGTTCGAGATTTTGCTATGGCTTTACAGGCCCCACAAGGTTTCGGCGCTTTCGAGAAACGGGCCCCAGGATTACAAAAGTTAACCGAAATGTAATTTTTCTTGTATGCAAATGTTTTTCACTCCTTTTGTTTTCTGATTTTGAGGACCTTGAGATTATTTCATCTCAAAACAGAAGGCCAAACAACAGAAAGGGAAAACCTCACCGTAAAGTTACAAAACAATCAAAATTCTCGCTTATCCTGCGTTAGTTTAATCGGGCTTTGAACAATCCCGCCCAGGAGCTCTGCCTTCAGGCATGGCTAAATCTATATATTATAACTGATTACCTCATTGTGATTGCCTGAGAGCAGGCCAATTTATCGTTAATTTTAATTTGCACGTTATTAATACGCGTGCTTTCGTGATTTTCGTAGTCATATAATAAAGGAGTGATCGTATGAAGGCTCGAGCAATTAAGGATTTGCACTACTCGTGATATTTGAAAATTCTTTCGAATTGCACGAGCCTAAAGGCTCGTGCAATTTTGAGAGAATTTTCAAATATCATTTGTAGTGTAATATTTACGCCGGGAAGAAACGCTGTTTTAAATACAATACAACAAGGTTTATTAGGTTCGCCGACAGGATTTTCATACCTAATTTACAAAGTATGTTTATTTAAAAAAAAATCCAAAACGTTTGCCATCCAAAATTACAATTGGTCTGTTACGGTAGTTAAGAGTTGCGCGGAGTTAAATTCTCCCAAACAGTTAAGGTTACCATATACCTTTAGAGCAACTTCAGAGGTGTCTCGCGTCCAAGTGATGTAGCGCGACCGGTTTAAGCTGTAGATACCTAAACCCTTATATCAAATTAAAGCTCATAGAGCCACGAATTTTGATAGAAAATGAATTGTCGAATTTTTCACGACCTCTAAATGTGAGTATCCGAATTATCTTTTGGGTCCCTATTGAAAGCTACAAGTTAAAGGGAATTTTTTCGTTTGCCCTCAAATTTGAACAGTAGCTAGCTTGACATATAATCAACAAAAATCTGTCTGTAAATTTTTTATTTCCAAATATTTTTCTCCGCGAGTGATTTTTGTACGATCACTTCATATTTTTTAAATCCCATTTCGAACATGTTTTGTAACTTTTCACTGAAATTGAATATGGCAAATCGCAGACACATGGAATGACAGAGGAGGCGCGATGGTGTGAAGCGAGAATACAGTTCATATCTGAATCTGATGGCCGCAGATGAATCGGATTCAAGCAGATCAACCTATCTCATATAATAATTTAATAATAATTTATTGATTTATAGTGCGCTTTTTGACATACCAGGTGATCAAAAGCGCATTACAACAATAACTAACCTAAAACTATACAAGTATTAAAAAATCTACAATAAAATTTAAAAATAATAAAAAACACTACATCATTTATTTATATATACATATTTAAGAAATATTAAAAGCTAATTTAAAAAGATAAGTTTTAAGATTTGACTTAAAAGTGGAAATATATTTGATCATGCGGAGGCTAACAGGAAGATCGTTCCACAGAGTGGGCGCAGCCACACTGAAGGATCTGTCACCAAATGACTTTTTCATTCTCCCCGAAGGATGCTTTAATAAAACACCTTCAGTAGTGCGCAGCGAATAGCGTGTAATAGTCTTAATATGAATTAAATCAATGATGTAACTAGGTGCCATGCCATAGAGGGCTTTGAAAGTAAGCAATAAAATTTTAAAATTAATTCTATATCTTACTGATAACCAGTGTAAATTTATCAAAATGGGCGTAATATTGTCATACTTTTGACATGACATAAGCAGCCTAGCTGCAGCGTTTTGTACTCTTTGCAATTTAGCTATTTCACAGTCCGGTAGTCCACAGAGAAGTCCATTACAATAATCAATTCTACTTGTGACGAAGGCATGCAATACCATTTCTAATTTATCCCTAGGCAGAAAGTGGCTTATTATCTTGATATTATGTGACCAGAAAAATGCCGCACTACAAGACTTAGAAATATGGGTCGACATAGAAAAATGCGAGTCGAACCAGGCGCCTAGATTACGCACTACCTTAACAGGCTTAATATCGATCATGCCAACACGGACTGAACTGTGATTAATTTTCAGCAACTGTTGTCTCGATCCGATAACAAGAAATTCAGTCTTATCGTCGTTGATCTTTAATTTGTCCCGGTACATCCATTTACGTAAGTCACTAATGCATCGCTCCATGGCTTCCAATGCCTTCACTTGATCCGTAAGACTGTTAGGATTAAAAGACAAGTAAAGTTGCGTGTCGTCAGCGAAGCAGTACGCATTCGGCAGGTGGACTTGTACTATCTCAAAGACCTTGGAGGCGTAAACCACAAACAAAAGCGGGCCGAGACAGCTGCCTTGTGGGACACCAAAACGCAGATCGAAGCTATCAGATGTCCCGACAAATACGACGAGAACCACTCTAAAGCCTTCCCGCCTATACCAAAATCAGTGGTCAAGCGTTTTAGGAAAATCGCGTGGTCCGCGGTGTCAAAAGCAGCGCTTAAGCCTAAGAGGACAAGTAGTGTAACACGCTGCGAGTTCATATTCAATAGAATATCATTAGCAACTTTGACCAATGCTGTCTCCGTACTGTGATACCGGCGATATGCCGATTGTAATATCGGATAGAGACCGGACCGGACAAGGTGGTCGTATGTCTGATTGAATACTGCGCGCTCAGTGAGCTTGGAAATATAAGCCAAGTTGCTTACAGGACTCAACTTCTTGAAGAGAGATTCGAGTCCCAGTTTCTTTAACAGTGGTATGACCACGGCCTCTTTCCAGCTGTCAGGAAAAATTCCCGATTCCAACGAGCTCTTAATTATGTTGGTGATCACCGGAATAAGTGGTTCACTACAGGACTTCAGTAAGTGCGTGGGTATGGGATCGAGGTAACACGATGTTGATTTAGAGTTCACAATGAGCATACGCACATCATCCTCGGCTAATAGCTCAAAAGCTTCAATACGAGTCGGAGGAATTGTAGAGTCACTATTTACAACACTGTCATCCATGACATAACCCTGATCATTCGGGACATAACCCTGGTCAAGCTCTTCGCGCAGTCGGCTGATTTTTTGCACAAAGTACTTCCCAATCTCATTTGCAAGCGCTGATTTGTCCGTATAGTCCGAGAAGCATAACGAGTTCTTTTCCACTAGAAGGTTTTTCACAGCACGAAATAACTTGCCTTGGTTATCACAATTCTGGCTGATAAAATCCGTTAGAAAAGCTGATTTTGCTTCTTTCAGCAAATGCGTAACATGGTTTTTGTGTCGTTTGAATAAAACGAGATCAGCGACAGACCTGGTAGTTCTCCATCTCCTTTCGGCGCGCCTGCGTGCTCTCTTAGCCTCACGGATTTCCTCCGAGTACCAAGGTACTTGGGGTCTAACCGTGACAGTTTTGGTTTTTAGCGGCGTATGACGATCGAGTAATCCAGCAATCGTGGTTTTATAAGAGTCTATCAATTTCGCAGGTTCAGATGGTGGTTCCTGGCACAATCCTGAAGCAGACAAATCCTCCATAAATGCTGTTATGTCAATAGCCCTTGTTTTCCTAAAAGATGCCTTCTTTCTTGACAGTTGAGGTATCGAAATATTTATAGTGAAAAGTGCTCAACAGTGGTCAGAGAAATAGGTACCAGGTCGGACATCTTGTATAAGATTAGAATTCAAAGTTCTGGATATCAGCAAATCCAAAGTGTTCCCAGAGATATGAGAAGGAAAGTCAATATGCTGATGTAAGCCCATCGATAACAGTAGGTCTAAAAAGTTAGCCGCGTCGTTGTCAGTCTTGATATTAACATGGATATTAAAATCACCAACCAGCACAAGAGGCTCAGTTGTCATGACAACCGATTCTAGGAACTCAGCGAATTCTGCGACGAATATACCCACAGTACGCGGATGACTTGATGAGTAGGGCGGCCTGTAGATGACAACTAGGCGGAGACGCACAGAGCCGGACACAATAATCCACTCAGAGTACTCGAAGGTATCACAAATACCCGCTCTAGCTTGTTTAACAACAAGCGAGTCCCGAGCCAAAATACCAGTGCCACCACCATTTCTGTCTGGGCGAGGATGATCAAATAGCCGATATCCTGGCGGTGTAACAGCAATCCTAGCAGCGGAATCAGCAGATTTCAACCAGGTTTCGGTAATAACAGCAATGTCGACTTTAGAATCACAAACATAGTCAACACAGTCAGGCCCTTTGTTTCTAATTGACTGGGCATTCAAGACACAACACCTTATTAGCCGTGGTCTATTGTTGTAAACAATTGCCGGTGCAGTCAATGGAACTTGAACCAAATTTGAATAATGGTGCGACCGATCTTTTGGTTTCGTCTTTGTACTGTTTGTAGGTAAAGACTCGATCTTATTCCCGTATTGTGGGCCAGGATTCGTAGGCACATCTGAGTAGATAGTAATGTCGATGGGTGGGTCGTGTCCAGCCACTAGTAACGTTGTCTAGCCATGCTTCGACCATTTTGAAAAACCCACACGAGATCTTTGGAGTCCGTGCTTCGCGAAAGAGGCTCTTATGAGATAACCAAGTTGAATAACAACTTTTCGCGCAGAGCACGATGATGAAGGAGTCTGGTTTTCCATAAATGGCCGTGCAGTGATCTTAGTGAGCTGTTAATGCAGGTCAGAAAATATAAGATGACAAAATACAACAGTAAACGCCACAAAGACTGGAGACCCGAAGCTCCTAGCAGCCGCCATCGCCCCCAAGCAAGGAAGACCCAAAAACAGTCTCTTTTTTGTCTCATTTTCACGCTCGTTCCAGATCTTTTTTGAACCACCGCGTTTTAACAACGAGCCTACACTCGCAACTACGAAGTCGCGCCAAATCACAGACTGTTTTTCAGTCCAATGCCTTATTCTCTAAAAGATGAGAAGAAAAATTGCGTTTTCATATCGTTGAGACATGGGAGACAAATTTCAAGCCTTATTTCCTTTATGAGCTCGTGATTAGGTAGGGATCGTTTTCTTATATTTAAATCAAGAGCAAGGTATCATTTACAAGAATTTAGAGAAGCGAGAAATGATGCAGGTGAAAACCTGTCAGTTCAGTTAAAATACTAAATTTGGTGGTAGACCCTTAAGCGCAATCCACATATGTACCCCATTCAAAGAAAACAGTAATATTTTCATAAAATGCAAATAAAAGATCCCCAACAATTTGACCGCTGTGATATTATTACTACCCAAACTTATTCCCAGGAGCAGCAATCCTTTAGGTCAGCAACAAGAAATTGGAAAGATACGGTGTGTTTATTCTCTTTCTCGAGGGCAAGTGCGAATTTTGTGTGTGGGAACTGATCTATTTGTTGAATGTTTATAATGGTCCGTGCACTTAGCTACCACTAGCTAGTTTTAAACTTAAACTGACACTTTAGGTTAGGCCGTACATTCCATGGCTATATATCTGATGTTTTTCACCAGTTAATAATGATAGTAGAATCTTGAATTTGAGGAAAACAACGCCGCTGCAATCTGTTCAGCGTGCAAAGTGTTTCCACATACTGTTTTTTGACGATGAGCTCCACCCATTCCGTTCTTAACTACAAGTGAATTATATCCACGATGGAGCCATAAACAGATCACTTGAGTCAACAACTTTGAAAAACTTCAAACCTCTTTTATTTGTGTAATCCCATAAAGAAGAATATTATTTCCTCTGACAACCTCGTTCTTACGGAATGTGGTTTATTTAGTGCTGTATATCAACGATCCCGGTTACATATTTGTTTCTTTTTTCGATACCTTGACGAGTTTATTGCAATTAACATCTTGTCTTCAAATTATTTAATCTTAGATACCCTTCATAAGCGGCTCAGAGCGACTGAACACCTTTTTCTTTAGCAAGCAATCGTATTCGAAAGATTGCAAAGCCCTAAATCTTTGATCTTGATTAAATAGCTTATCCTACATGTTTGGTATCACGGACAACGGCATTCGGGCAATAACAGATTGGAAATAAGTTAAAATGCCACGTAACAGGATAAATCAATTGCTCTGGTACATTACTGTTGCTGTTCGTTTTTATATTTTTAATGATTTCTGAGTGTTTTATTCATATCAAAACTGTCACAAAAAGAACGTGATTATTGTTAGTGAGACATAAGTGGGGTTTGAAATTCTTTTGGTCAGTTTACTCGTAGAAAACTAGATACTGCCCCTCTGCTTCTTAGATAGAAATTTACATGCTACCCCCTCCCCCTCCCCCCTCCCTTAGGTCATGAGATTCTCTGGTATTACGCCACTCCTGATAATTATTGGACAGTCCTGAAATTTGTTGGTGGTGTAAAGTGCTGAACAGGACACACCATACATACAGTTCATCGGTAGCCATTTCTACAAGCACATGTTCTACTCTCTTTTATTTTTCAGCATGCATTGCAACCCGGTGACGTAAAATAAGTGTCACGTAATCTGCCACGCTAGCCATTACTTGTAGGGCTTAGAATCATAACGCGTTAACTAAATGCTGTAGTGTACCAGGTTATCTAGAGGTTTACCCTAACCCTAACTTCACCCTTCATGCTAACCCTAAAGTCTCTCATCATTTTTTAAGCTTAATTTCTCAATCTAAGCCTAATTTTAGCTGATTTAGTTGCAATTTCAACTACTTTAGATCTAACTTATGACGAAAGGCATTGTTACTAAGAATGAAATCGATGTACGTCAAAATGGTATCGACCGTTTACGAAACAGAAATAGCCTTCGCCGCGTCACTTTGTTGCCTTTAGTCTTTGTATCTTTACGTTTGTCGCTAGGGTACTATGATTTGTAACACTTACTGTGGTTAGATCCTTCTAAAAGTAACCATTGTATATTTTCATTTAGTAGTTTAAAGAGGATACCCTAAGGCCTCGAGGCTAGCACCATTGCCTTGGTCGAGGACACACTTTACCCGCTTTTTCCACCTTCTGATTTTAAAGAGCTTTTCGCGTCATTCTAGGATGTCTTAGTTTACTTAATTCAAAGTTCAATCTTTCTATGTATTCGAAAGTAGGATAAATGGCACGGTAGTTTGGCTGGCAAACGCGCCCTAATATCAACGTTGTGTTCGTCCGGTTGTGTAATGGAGGCAAAAAATATATTTTTATTCCTGCCGTTAGTAAAACTTATCAGTTTTTTATATATTCATTACGCTTGGGTAAACGTTTTGTTCTAACAAGAAACTATTTCAAACAGAAATTGTGTTTCGCTTCCGGAATGGTCAGGGCAGAAGAGAAAATAAAATACTCTAGGGTGGTTCACTTGGTCTGCCACATTGATTTGGCTTCGTCTATTGAAACTCTGGACGAAAGAGCACTTATCAACCAGTGCCGTGAGAGTTTGAAAAGTAATTATTAATTCTTTAGTTTGACTGGGGGAAAGAGCACTTAACCTGTCACGAACAGTTTCTCCCAAGGTAGCTAATATCATCCACAGACAACCTCCACGAAGAGATGAAAGCTCATCTGATCTGCGCAAAGGATACATCCTAGCTTCATCACTGTTTCTCCTGTTTTCGCCTTTGTTGTGCGCCATGCTACCAAGAGCCTACCACCTGATGATGGCATCGGCATCAGACACCGAGCAAATAGCGACCTCTTCAACCTCAGGCGCCTACGCACTGGCCAAAACTACAACAATCAGCAAGCTCCTGTACGCAATGATGCTGGCTTTGGCAGAAACAAAACAGCCGCGAGTCCGTCCAGATTCTCATAAACCGTCTCAACAGCGCTTGTAAGCAATGGGGCTTGACCATCAGTAAAGAAAAGACGGAAGTGCTCCACCAGCAATCCGGTGTTCCCACAGCCACCCTGCCGCCTTTTTTCAAGACCCTGAGTGTTGATCCGACGGAAGTCGAACTTACGCCCTCCCGCGTGGCAGCCCGATGCTCAACCAACTGAGCCACTGTGTAAATAGTTCAACCTGAAATCAAAATGGATAGGGCTCGTTTCTGAGGAAACGAAACAAAAAACGAGAGCGCGAAATACATAATTAATTAGTACTGTATGCATAATGAATGAAGTATGGGCACCGGTACGCGAATTTTTTCAGAGGACACGCCGAGACGATGAAACACCTGCCCACTTGCGTACACATTTGTGTCTCCATTTGGCCAGGCCTTGACAACTCAGAGAAAATCACTTACCAGTAATTCCTATTATAGGTATCTTTGCTACTTTGCTACCAACTATTCACTTCTTTAACAACCAATATTGAGTTCCTCTAAATCGAATTTCGTGTTCGTTCACGGTTTAGCAAATTCTTCGCCACGTTGTTTTCCGCTAAATCAAATTTCGTGTTCCTTCAAGGGCACTGTAACGGGGCTTAAGCGATTTCTGGTCAAAATGCAATCATTTTCACCTTTAATCATCTGGTTTCATTCAAATCGTTTCTGATGAACTTTTTTCACGAATTCAATCGAATCTAAATCAAAAATATTTTCCCAGAAATGTTATTATCAATTTTATGTGAGTTTTACTACACGAAAACTTGAAAACGTTGGCCCAGCGTTTTGAAGTTTGCACACAACGCTATCCTGGTCATCAGTTGTCGAAAAAAGGTATAAAAAGACGTCTGTGCTTTAAAATAGGTATTTAAAGAAATTTTCGTAAGTATTGTGCGGCTGCCTTCAACCGCTGAATGTGCCATTTTGTTTTTCAGTGTGTTACTAAAAACAGAGTGACAGTGTATTTTTTCAGCCGTTTAGCGAATTCTTCGCCACGTTGTTTTCCTCTAAATCGAATTCAGTGCTCCTTTAGCTGCTTAGCGAATTGCTCGCCATGTTGTGAAATAGGCTCCAATTCCTCCCCCACATTTGCGACGTCAAAAGCTCTTTACACACCCAAGAAGCACAATTTGCCGCTTTCGTAGCCTTCACCTCCACGCGGAAACTACTTTAATTCATTTGCCTCGTCTTGCCCGGTCTAATTTCGAGTTACGCATGCGCATTACACCCCTATTGCAAACTTGACGACAACCATATATAGTCATTGCCATCTGTAGAAACTAAACTTGGGATCCTACAACCGAAGTAATTACTATGCACTCTTACACACTGATAGTTTCTGTTTTACGGATTGAATAAATAAATAAATAACTCTAGCTGGTACTACATGCAAAGAAGGCCTGACCAATATACCTACAAAGTTTCTATTGGTCAGCTACAAATTAAGGCGTTTCTGCCACGCTTCGCGCCATGACGTAATAACGATTAAATTTTCGTGAAATCAGAGTAACCCTGAGAAATTGGTCATTCCTTAACTTTTTGAATCTGCAACACATCTGTTCAAACATGAAGCCTGCTCTTATTTTGTTTCTCCTCGTTGGAATTGTGTACGCAGTTAAAGAAAAGGGTAAAGGTAGGTTGCACTAAATATTGTCTACAAACACTTAGGTTATCACTAAAAACGAAAACGTTTTATAGAACAAGTCTCAGTCTGAATCGATCAATAAAATTAGGAAATAAAACTAAAAACAGTATATTTTTCCATGTCCGTAGGAACGTTTAGCTCTTCTTTCAGGTAATTCAGTGAAAGATTAGGCTTTTACAATTTAGACAATAACGAGAAAACTATAATTTTCTTTTATGTTCAGGTGACTCGAGCAAGGGGAAAAATGTCTCCGCGGACCAGCAGGCTCCAAGTCATAAAGCCGGTAATATAACCTTTGTTGCCCTACAATGGACTGTTGTTTACTATTCTATAACAAGCTGTAACAGTTCATGAGATACATATGCATCGTTGTTCCACAAAATTAAGTTGTATAAACTATCCAGATGCGTAATCAAGGGTGAAGAGCCGGAGACGACTGGGATTCACAAAGCAGATGGTCAAGGGAGGTTACAGAACAAAAAAATATGGATGTTGAAATTGTGATGGAAGGAAGTAACCAGGGTCATTTATGATTCAGGTGTGGAAATTGAAACACCTACTGACCGTACAAATGATTACCCGTTGATGACTATCATAAGCGGCGTCTAACAAGAAAGCGGGTTATTTTAGAGTAAATCTTTAAGGTTTTCTTTTCTAATGGCTTACTTTTGATTTGGATGAAAACTGTCATCTAGTAAGCGGTGCACTGCCTGGTTATATTTTGTTTATCTGACTATACTCGGTTTGAAATTCGCCTTAATTATTTGATTTCCGTAACTTACGATCAGTTTGTTTCCATTTTCTCTGCCGAGTTTCTTATCTATCTTAATCGTTTTGTTTTTTGTTTCTTTTTTTTTTCAGAATGCGAAACTCAAAGCCAAAGGGACCATTACTGTTTAAATGGTGGAACTTGTTTCCGTATTCCTGACCTGGGCACTGGTCCGCTTTGCCAATGCACAAGGAAATACGTCGGTACTCGTTGTGAATATGTTGCACTCCCCGACATGTAACAAGGTCGTAATCGTCAATTGAAAAAAAAGATGTTAATAAAGTGTACTCTAAGTGATAAAGAGAAAACTGTGTAACGACCTATCAGCTTGAAATCTCTATCAGATCGTAAAATGCGCGCAAGCGTCATAAATGGGCTAGTTCTCGGGCTTCCGTAGGAAAGCCCGAGTCATAAAATGCTAGCGTTTTGGTCGCCAAAATGGGGGTCATGGTCCCAGGCGTTGCATGCGTAGACCATGGAAACTGGGGACGAGAAACGCGACATTGCTCGCTCTTCGTGACAGAATGCGGTGTTTTGCGAAGAAAGTTTTGACAAGAATCGCGCCTTATACGTTCATCTCACATACAAAGATGTCGATCGTTTTCAGAAAGGGTCGGTCCACGAATAATATTGTTTGAAAGCCAGCCAGGTAAGCAAAGTTCACGCTCGAAACGTTCTCGTGAGATAACAACTGAGCCGATTGCGGTCTGAGTTCAATCTACGAAAACAATGGCAAAAAATAGGCAGTCAATGACGGTATGTCGCAACTGCTGTTATTATTTAGAACATTGCAGCAGCAAAAGAAATCATATTCCAATAAAACGAGCTAAATACGAAAACGTTTTTGGACTCGTAGCTCATTAAAAACATGCGACTTGTTTCTTGCACCGCGCAAAATATGTCGATCTCCAAAGTTGTAAAGATAAGACTTTCGGTAACTTGAATTAAATATCTTACCTCCAAGCTAGTTGGCTTTCTAGTGGGATGCAGGAAAAAAAATAACTTGTGAATTTGGAGGCATATTGTGCGGGGAATTGTGCGGGATTATTGACGAACCAATGTTCTTGCCAAGTCCTAAGGAAAATCTGCATTGACGATAGTTTAGCCAGTTATTTCACTAGTAGTTCAAATATATTATCAGTCTTAGCAATCGCCAATTCTTTTAGAAAACTGTGTCTGACTGCAAAAGAAAATCATGTTGCGTGACATGAACTAGACGAGCATGAATTCAAACCAAAATAAATAGCAAAACAGAATGCTGCATCTTCCCTCATAAATGAGAGTCCTTTTTAAAAATACGCCTGTCTTGATTCAATAAAAATATGTAGGTTGAATATTTCTTCATGAACTGCCTTAAGGGTCGCAAATTCTTGGAAGTTATACGCAAAATACAGAACTTGAAAGTTTAATTTATGCAAATTATGTACAAAGCAATTTGAGCTTAGTCACAGGACTGTTGTTTTCGCGAAGGAGTTTATCATGATTTGTTTTGGCTCTCTCGAAAGGGATTATTCGCTCTCCAAAGGATATATGACTCTTGAAAAGGGTTCAAGATCTCAACACGGCAAAAATGTTCAGCTATACAATTTACTCGGATCGCCACGATCAGTAAACAAACTTCGCACAATTTCTACGAGCATGTACAAAATAATCGCCATAAGTTGTAAGAAGACCTCCAAAATTCTTTCCATACAACTTCTCCATCAATGCGTCGACAGCTGTGCTTCATTCTTGAACCAAAATGGTTTAAACTCACAACTTGCGATAGGATGAGGAGGATACTCAACGAACCAACTTGAATGGTAAATATCTAAGCGGAACTCTTGTGATATAATCTCCTGATACTTTAATTTGCTTTCACTGTGTCCAATACGCGTTTTCGTAAAGTACGATTTGATACTGTGGTACGAAGCCCGAGTAAACGCTCTTAGAGCGTCTAGTTGAGATGAAAGCCGTTAATCGCTTGTTCTTGTCTCTGACGGGCTTGTGACTGCTGACCTTAGCTGAAATCGTTCATTGTAAAGAGGCTCTAGTCGTGGCTCGGATTAACGGCTGTTGCGCACCTTACTGGTGTGTAAAGTCAATAGGTCCCGCATGCCATCATGTCTTCGTGAATCTAATTACGTGCACCTCTGGACATAAGTGCGACAGTTACCTATTTACTATACAACAAGAAATGCCCACGAGAATTCATGATTTCGGGAACAAGTATTTCAGCAGGGGGAGCACTATGTGGCATCCCAAAAAACGGCTTTTATAAATCAGAGACACTGCATCCAGGGGTGCAAATTGTGGGACACACGGTTCAACATTTGTTGATCAACAAATGTGGCAGCTCTTGTACAACAAATGTTGAACAGTGTGTCATGCGATGGTCAAGGTTGAATACTGAAATAGGCCGTTCAACATTATGAACGTTGTTATACGCAGTTGAATGAAAATAGAGCGAAGCTCTGTTCCGTTCAACAAGTTACTGGAACATAGTTCAACATTTTTTTAAGCAATAAATGTTGCTCAATGTTGAACCTTGTGTCACCAGCTTAGGTCCCATTTTACCTTAGTTTCAGTAGCCACACACTCTCCGTGAGTGTTTTTATATTTTGTTTTGGTCATGTCTCTCTCTTACCATTAGCTACCATTGATAGGGAACTTGTTTGTCCACGGTTATCAGTACATGGGAACCGGCGCGCATTTGAAAAAACGACTGAAGCGTGGAGGTTCAGGCATCAATCGATTGGACAAGATCGTCAAGCAACATGACATCGACTACCGTCAGGCCAAGAATTTGCAAGACAAGTGGAAAGCGGATCAGAAAATGATCAAGGCCATCGACAGGTTACCCGGGAGTAAAACCATGACCGAAAGCCTAGGATTGTTAAGAAGATTATGCACTGCGTGAAAGCCAAAATATTCTAGAGTATTCTAGACTCGAATATGTGATTGTGACACAATAGAATCCTAGAGTATTCAAGCCGCACACAACACGTGACGTACACCTGGAATATTCGTGTCGAATATGGTGGAATACGCTCCGTTCATAATCGTTGGAGGATTTTCGTTAAAGTATACCACACATCTGTCGTACTCCTAGAGTATGATGGCGAACTTTGTAAAAAGAACTTTATAAAAGAATGTAACAGTTCGGTTGCATAGCATTCTCCTAGAAGCAAAATTTAGACTATGAATTCAAAGTATGTGCGATCTGCGAGTATATTCGTTTATCCTCGAATACGTGATCTTGACGCTAAAGCTATACAATTCTAGAGTATTCATGGTGTGTACAACCGTGACGTGACGTGGAAAATTCTTATCGAATATGGGCATACGGCAGGAGCACGAGCGTATATTCGTTCGTTGACCAGAACAATTTTCTTTCTTTTGGGTGGGTTTTGTTAGGAATCCAAAGGAATTAAAAAGTGTGTTAAACTCGGCAGTTTGAACGCAGTTTGGGGGATATACAAGCTTTGGTATGGGTCCTCAGTACTTCACGTTGGCGTCAGTATTCGATCACGAATACGTTTCATACTTCGCATGAGTCCCGTGTCCCGGTCGAACACCACAGAACACTTGAAGTGTGTAGTTTAGAATACCTTAAAACCTTACGTATGCCTCAGTATTCAAACATGAACACGTTTCATTCTTCGCATGAGTCTCGTGTTCCAGTCGAACACCACAGAACACTTGAAGTGTGTCGTTAAGAATACCTTAAAAGCTCACGTATGCCTCAGTATTCAAACGTGAACACGTTTCATACTTCGCATGAGTCTCGTGTTCCAGTCGAACACCACAGAACACTTGAAGTGTGTCGTTAAGAATACCTTAAAACCTCACGTATGCCTCAGTATTCAAACATGAACACGTTTCATACTTCGCATGAGTCTCGTGTTCCAGTAGCACGCTTCACGCTTAGTTGGTTCAAAATAATTCTTTTCATTTAATCAATGCATTTAGAAACTGACAGTTGGGAGGACTACATGTACACGTAGGTTAGGACATAATGAACTTACAAGAATTGTTTCAATTTTTCAAGTTTTCCTTTCCCTCTTTTGAGAAATTTATCAATCCTCATAACTTCACTGAATATTCTGAACCTCACATGTAATTATTGTTATAACAAAGAAGTGATGTACTAAAAAGGTAAACACAATCACTGAAATAAATAATTATACAATGTAAGAGCAACTTTATTTTATCAATTGATGTGTCCATTTATGTACAGTGTACTCTGCTTTAAACAGTCTGTGACATCACAATAAAATTATAAACAGTACAACTGAATATATATTAAATACGATTAAAAACTAACAACAACTAATATATCAGTACATGTAAAAAGCTTGCCTAAAAAGAAAAGTCTTAACCTTAGCTTTTTGTGATATTCTCCCAATAATTATAATTTCAGTTCCTTTCAGGATTTGCTCCAGTCAATTTTTGACTGTAATACATTAAGTTCCTGAATTAAGTTCCTGTTAAGTTCATAAGATATATCTTCCAATCAATGGAATGGTAACAACAACCTTTTCTCTTCCATAATTAAATTTAACTTTGTACTGAACTGTCAAACATTGACTGTGAATTCTTTGTGCTGGAATGAAAGACATTTCTGAATGACTTTCAAAATCAGTACACCATACTTCAAGGGGGTCCGGAAACCAGTTCCTTTCAGGATGGGCCTTGAACCAATCAACCTCAGCGAGCACAAAAGTAAGTTTCTGCCTTTTGCCTTGGCCTTGCTTTACAACCACATCATTGGTAAGGAATCTGCAAACTTTTCCCGGCCTACACTCCCCGTTAAACCATTTAGCTAAAACACCATAATTCCTTGAACATCTGTATATTGCACCACTGATTTGAACTCTTGAAAAGCGGTCGCAGAGTCTTTGAGTAGAAACTACCTCACAGTTGGGAAGCAAAGTTTTATACATTTCTGTAAGTTTGGAATGATCATCATCATTTAAAGCAATCCTCTTGACCGGTGGCAAAGGAACAATTGTTCCACTCTGTTCTTCATTCAGCATTTCTCCAAGAGTGCCAGTTTGAGTAGTGGTAGCAGAAAGCAAACACTGGAATTGTTTATGTTCATTGGGGAAGTCCATCATGCGTAACTCAATATCCTGAAGAAATCTGCGCATCAGCTGAATACCTACAAAAGATACATATATCTGTGAACAGTCTAGAAATTAAGGTAAATGATTTGAAATTAAAATTCAATGTTGCCTGTGTAATTAACTGTAATTGAAACGGTTGATGAAAAAAGTTTTTGAGAACTCTGTTCAAAAAAAGCACATACATGTAAACAGGTGGGCTTACTGTATTTTCATACAGGGCAGGGTTGTTCAAAGCCCGGTTTAGCTAACCCAGGATTAATGTGAATTCTGATTTCAGTTTTGTAAATTTTAAGTGCGGATTTATTTTTGTATAGTTTTTGCTTCAGTTTTGACTTTGAATAATATCAAACTATACAAAAATGTGATAAGTTACCAATGTTGTGATTGTTCTTGTGGTACGACCCCGAGATGCCATTGTATCTCTCGAAGGAGAAACACCAGAATGAGTAGACTGGTCCATAGTCTCTGATACATTCTACAAGGTGACAACTCAAGTGCATGTTTGGAGTGCACTTTGTAGTGCCATATAGATGCTCAAACAGTTTACAAAACTTCAGAATTCTTGATTCTGCCTCTAAACACTGCTCCATTGTAATTGACTGACAGCAAATTAAGCGGCACGCAGTGACAAAATGCATCCATGTATCATAGTGTTCTTCAGGTAAAATTCCTTTCAATGCAAATGCAGAATAGTAAGATACCCAGTTCTTCCACTGGTCTGCTGTAAAGCCACTAAATCCTGTGGCAATTCTTGAAGGGATTCTTCCAATTTCTGGGGGTGGTACAACAGCATTGACTCTCCTCTGCAGCAACTCAAAGTCTTTCTCGTCTATCAAATCATTCTCTTTCCAGACTTTTAATGTTGATTTTGCCAATCCAAGGAAAAGGTTGTGCATGGGATCAATGATAACAAAGCGTACAGCATCATAGTATGGCAATTGAAGCAGCACAGAGTATTTTGTCCCAGTGTTGCGAACCATGGAATTAATCTCTGATTGACACTTTGCAAATCGTACAGATTCAGCATGTACTCTGTGTAGTTCATTTGTCCTTCTTTCCCATGTTTCTGTGTCAAAACCTGAGAAATCAGGTTTGGCTCCAAAAGAGCTCCTTGGAAAGGTTTTGAAGCACTTGTTGCAACCTGAAAAACAGTATTTAATATAACCAATTACAATGGGTGTTTCAACAAAAGCCTTCTAAGAGGACATGTGGTTACTGATAGTGAACAACAACAATGGTGCAAAAAAAGAGTTGTGGAGTTTTAGTTTTATTGCAAGTATTCTTTAAAATTTGAGTGCTTGCCATATATATGAACACTTGTTCTCTGCACCATTGCACACAATATTGCAAAGGCAGACATGCTGCAACCTGTTGCATGCAATGTTGCACAAGAAGTTGTACCATGCACCCAGGCCTTAACAATATGGCCACAGGCCCTCGTGGACCCGTAATTTTAAAAAAATCTTAACAACTGTTTACAGCAGTCTTGACTGTAAAACACTCTGCCATTTGAATTTGATGTAGAGAGAAATCAATTTCCTTGCTGTACAAGCAATTAAAACCTGGGAACAGAGCAGAAAAAGACCGAATCTAGAATTACAGTTTTACAGTTAACTGTTATAAAGCTGCATGAGAAACCCACAAATTATCCCGCACGGCCCCTGGTACTTAGTTGTACAATTGCCATTGGTTAAACTCATCACAAATAGATGAGCTTGGGAACTGGTGCCTGAAAGGTTAGCGGCGAGCAGAAGCCGTAAGCGGAAGGGGAGGTATGCATAGCAACCCTGGAAGCGAGAACCACCCCCAAAGGCAGCTGCTAACTGGCACCGTCTCGCCAAAATACAAAGCAAATGATCCGCAACGATCAGCTGGCAGCACAGTGCATGCAATGCAATGTGACACAACAGCACTGCAAATCTCCAAAGGACGCCCCGCAAGTCATGTACTGTAAAAGGGGAAACTGCTGACTGCATTGGTTTGAGTGTACCTTTGCCTAAATCATATTTAGCCACATTTAAAACTTTTTAGTGTTAATCAAGTCAAGTATGCACATTATCATGACACAGGCCCTTTAATTACTTGAAATAACTTTGGGATTGATCATGAATGAAAGATATCATGATACATACCTTTTGCTGCTGAATGGCCTGCAAAACCTCCACATTTTCTAGCAGCTGGCACATCACAACACAGTGCTAAGAGGGCAACGCGAAGCTTTAACATCCCTCCTGGAAGGCATGAATTCTCAAAGATTACTCCATCCCAGAAGTCTATTAGTTCATCAACAAGAGGCTTAAGAAATGAGTTGATATCACCCTTTAGTTCTTTGGGGCCTGGTATAATCCCGACAATTATCACATTTTCAGGTTTAAACCTCTCCTCCCGAGGAAGATTCATCAGCACTAGATATATCACTCCACAACTGTGATTGGTGTGCTTGTAAGGCTGAAACCAATCCACATTGAGCATAATGCCTAGGTTTCCTACTGTGGAGAAGTAAGGATCTCCATTAGAATCCAAGAAATCTTTCCAAACTCTTCCCTCAAATACATCACCCATTGAATTTCCTGTGAGGTCTCTTGTCCTCCAAGACTCACATTTTTCAAGAAAGCCAGGTCTTGTAATCTGTGCCCTCAATGAATCTGACAATTTCTTAAAACAGTACAACCTCTTAGGATAGAGGTAAGTGGATCCATTCTTGGATCGCATTTGTTTCATTAAATGCGCACCACACTGCTTCCTTTGGTTTCTCTGGGGATGATTCGGAAATCGGACATTGTCACATTTCTTTGAAACAACCCGCCCATTGGTTTTCCTTACAGTACATTCCTCAGTTTTGTACAATGGACAGCACTTAGGACAGGCAACAAATTTTTTAAACTCATCTTGTCCAAGTCCAATGTATGATTTGGCCATATAAAGTGTCTGTGGTAAACTTTGTGCAAATTTAACAACAGACTCAACCTTTGCCACATGTCCAATCATTGTGATAAAAAGTCTTAAGAATTTCAACAGAATTAGCATTCCATGATCAGAAACTTTATAAAGTGTTTGCCATAGAAAAAGGAACAAAACAAGGACTTTTGATTCAGACGACATTCCATACTGGCCAGCTGAGTCACTTGCTTCATCAGATTGGTCTTCTTCACCATACTCAAAACCTTCATCTCCAGTTCTGTTGTCATCGCTTAAATTTTCATCACTTACCTATGATAACAATAAAAACAGTTATAAGCTAGGATGATTGTGAAAATGAGAAATATCTTTTACACACATGCCATATTTCTACATGTAGGTATATTACAGATAGTCAAAGTGACCCGACAGCAGTTCTTCTGAGATAATCATGATATCATCCTATATGTATAACAGGCATACACAGCAGCCTGCTTGAGGGGGTTTATTTACAAAATATTGTCAGCTAAAGTAAATAGCTGAAATGATAGACAAGAATAAAATAAGCATGGCTTACAAATTCACCTGTTGTGAATGTCAATTTTTTATTACACTGTCAGCTAAAGAGACATTCAGCCACTATAGAAATACAGTTTAAACAGCTTTTAACAAAACACGACAAGTGAAGGCCACAGGAATCTGGTTTTTAAGGACTTTTGAAATTTGTTTATTTTTTGCCTAAAATTCAACGACAAACCCGCTTCAATGCGTAATATGCTTACATGTACACGTTACGTATTCAAATTCGGTTTACATGTCCATATGACAATGGCAAATGTAGTTGTACCACTTACTTCATCATTATTAACACAACCATTAAAACAAGGAGCTGCACTCTGTCTCATCAGTGTCACTGAAAAACACTTGATCCTCCTCATCAAACAAAGCTGACTGCTCTTGTTCCTCTTGATCATCACTGCTGTACATGTAGTTTTCATCATCAAGACCTGCCACTACTGATTGCATAACATCTCCACAATCTGACTGAGTTGCACTGTGACCAGTGACAAAAGGTTCCTTGGAAAGGTCAGTCTGCAAAGATGTGCTTCTCATTTGTCCCAGCCGCCTATGCTCATGGTACGTCTTCTTAGCAACACGCTTATTGCAGTGGTCACAAAATACACAGTTTCCTATAATGTGAGTAAATAAATAGCTTTAGAACAAATAAAGCAATGACTACAAAAGAATTACAGTCACTTCCCCCATAGTCATTTCGTCCCCGTTCACTTCACCTCAACCAAAAGTCGGTTCACTCCATAATTGAAGTTACTTCGCTCTATGTAAAGAAATTAGTGAAATTTGTCGAGAACTTTTTGTTTTGATGTTGGAATTGGACTGATTTTGAACTTATCTCAGTTCAGATTATTAACTAATACAGCTCCCAGTCACGTTCACTTACTCGTGGTGACACTAAATATCATTTCGTTCGATTAGAGAGATTAGGGTGAGTGAAACGAAGAATTACAAGCATGCCATCAAGATCATATGGGACAATGAATTTATTCAATTTTAGCTGTGATTATATAACAAAGAGAAAAAAATCATAAACGATACTACAACATAATAAAAATATTAATAATAATCGAACACTTCGAGTCATTCACGAGTATTAAATTTGAATACGGAAAAAAAGGCCGGATTCCTCTAGAATATTCCAGGTGTATTTCGAGTCAGCCGTAATCGAATACGTCAGAACATTGCGGCATACGCGGCTTGCGCCGATCCGTATTCGAGCGAATTCGGGCCCGAATATTTGGCTTTTCGCGCAGTGATGCAAGCCAAGAAAAGACTCAAGTTGTAAACGTTTGCAGAACGCATTTGAAAAATACGTATATAAAGAGTCGTCCCCGTCATGCATCTTCATTCTTCACAATATCACAGCGGAAAGCAGCGCTCAGTAACGTAAGCTTTCCAAGCATGTCGATGTTAAGCAACAAAGATGTCAACGGTTATCCACTGCAAGGCTACGATCCCGTCCCCAAACGTCCTAAAGCTAAACCTAAAGAAACCTTGAGTGATCTGGTCAAGTTGTTGCAAGAAGCCAACGAAAGAGAAGAAGCCGCTAATCAATGCGCGGAACTTTGGCATCGAGCTTACCTGGAGGTCAAGCAAGAGTATTTAGCTTTTAAGTACGAGGATCTGTGATCATCTTGCAAAAGACACAAAGACGAGACCAAAGCGGGTGACACAATCTGCCTGTGTAAAGAGTGTTCCACTGTGGACGAAACCCGAAAGAGTTTGGAATTGAAACTAGAAAAAGGAAGTCAAGAACTCAGTTACTGGCGAACGAGAGTGTTACGAAACCTTATTGAGTGAACATTTCCAACATGACAGAAAAAAGTGACGATGGTCCCCACAAGAGAGTTTGAACCTTTTCTTTATTACAGAGACGTTTATAATGATACCCTTTATTGGATAAAGAAAGCAATAAAATTAAAGTAAAACATAAGTAGTTTCCGTCTCTTCCATACTAACGAATACGATTGTTTGGTGATGGTTCAATGCTCATGGGTTTCCTGATCAGAACCCTAATGATAGTCCATGATTCCAGTCAATTCGTATTTCCTTTCCCTGGCCACGACTCTCTGAGCCAACTCTTGGTACGTTTGAATCCGTTCTCTAAAATCTGTTTCTTTATAGGCAGTGACAATGGACCATACTCTTCGATAACTGTCACACTCGAGGACACGTTTCATGGCGTCGTAATCCATGCCATCATACTCATCCATGAACTGGAGATGATGTTCGCAGATTTTGATGAACATCGCGAACCAGGGAGCTTCACTTCAATTAATTCGCAGCATCTTGCCTCAATTGATGTCATCAACGAACTCTGTTACTGAATCTTCCTTGCATAAGCCGCACTAGAAATCTAGTAAATATAAAAAAAGACGCAATAGCTCTTATTCTCGTATCAGAAGGAGTATCCCCCCCTTTAAAACTGTCCAACCTACTCTCTCACCAAAGCTCGACCTACGTGAAGACCTTCCCGGGGGCGACAGTGGAAGACATGTCCGATTATGTGATGCCCTCACTCCGCAGAAAGCTTACAGAGGTTATTCTCCATGTTGGTACGAATGATGTTAAGACCTCTGAACCTCGAGAAATTGCTGAAGGGATTGTTAACCTCGGATTGAAGATTCAAAACCACTCTCCAGACTGCAACATAACAATTTCGTCTTTAATTTTGAGAGCAGACGACAATCTCGACTGCAAAATCAATGAGGTCAACAGAATCGTAAACCGCTTTGCCAAGCAATATGCATGGAGAACGATCTCTCACTCTAACATCAAGAGAGAGCATCTCAACGCTAGTGGGCTGCATTTGAACGTGCAAGGTACAAAGCCATTAGTTAAAAATCTTGTTTCTCATTTAAACCTATGACAAGCAACTTGCTCGGATCTTGAAAGGTCTCCTTCAAGCCCCTCTTCTCACGTCCATTCTGTCCCTCCTAATATATTTTCCTTTAATACTCAAACATTGATTCCTAGCAAACGTGGCTTTAAAATGGCCTGCTTAAACATCACTAGTCTCCCGAGACATATCGACGAGCTTCGCATCATTTTGCATAGTAAACGCCTCGATTTGCTAGCAGTCAATGAAACTCGATTACATGAAATTATCGCCGATAATGAGGTCAGTATTGATGGTTACGATATCGTTGGCCGCGACCGACCGCTAAACGGCAGAAATGGAGGTGGGGTTTGCTTTTATGTTCGTTCTAATATTAATTATAATGTTCGCAAGGACCTCGTATTTGACCAACTTGAAAGCCTTACTATCGAAATTAGCAAACCAAGAAGCAAGTCTTTTATTGTTGCTACATGGTATAGACCTCCCAATTCACCTTTTGAATTATTTTCTGATTTTGAATCCTTTGTTGGAAAGCTGGATGCTGAAGGGAAAGAGTATTACCTTATGGGCGATCTTAATTGTAATATGCTCTCATCATCTCTGAATAATGTAAATACCCAGGCGTTACTAAACATTACTGATATTTACAATCTAAAACAACTTATTAATGAACCGACAAGAGTAACGCCTGTGAGTAGCACTTTAATTGATGTTATTTTCACTAGTCACCCGGACAATGTATCTTGCTCTGGAGTATCTCATGTCGGAATCAGTGAGCATAGTTTGATTTATGTTTTTCGTAAAATTTCATTGCCATCCGCCGTCAAGGGAAATAGTACTGTTTCGTATAGGCAATTTAAAAATTTCGATCGTTGTAGATTTCGGTTGGACATCTTGGCTCAACCGTGGGCTGATCTCATGGGAATGGATAACCTCAATGAAATGTGGTCGAAATGGAAAACTTTGTTCTTAGTAGTGTGTGATCTGCATGCTCCACTCCACACTAAATACGTTCGTGCTTCTAAAAGTCCATGGATTACTCCTGAGCTTAAGAATTTGATGTATCGGAGAGAACGTCTTAAAATTAAGGCTTTGCGGACGGGCGATCCAAGTGATTGGAATAATTTTAAGAAGTTGCGTAATGAAGTGAACAATGAGATCAAGAATGTAAAAAAGTCCTATTATTATGAAACTTTTGAAGCTTACAATGGAAATTCGCGCAAGACATGGGAAACTATCCATGAGGTGACACGCCGCAAATCGGATAAAGCTGCAATTAACGAGCTTGAGCTCAATGGAACGAGAATAACGAATTCGACCGAAATCGCACAGGGTTTTAATAAATTTTTCGCAGAAATCGGTCCCGAACTGTCCAGGGATATAAAGGAAGTCGGCACCTCTTTCGATCAATATATTTACCAAACCAGCAATTGTTTTAGTTTCCAGCGTGTGACTCAATCGCACGTTTTGTCCCACCTGAATAAATTATGCAAGAGAAAGGCTACAGGTCTCGATTCTGTGTCAGCAAGACTTCTAAAAGAATGTCCGGATTTAATCTCCTGGTCACTCGCTCTGATATTCAACCAATCGATCGATACTGGTATTTTTCCTGATGAATGGAAAAATGCAAGAATCACGCCTCTTTTTAAGAAAGCAGGAAGTAGGAGTGATCCTTCTAATTATCGACCGATCTCGATTATCCTGGTTGTGGCCAAGGTTTTCGAGCGAATTATTTATGATCAGTTGTATCATTACCTAAATGAAAATAATCTTCTCAGTAGACACCAATCCGGTTTTCGCTCGCTTCATTCTACAGTTACTGCATTGATTGAAGCGACTGATAATTGGTCTTTAAACATCGATCGTGGCTTTATTAATGCCGTTGTATTTTTAGATCTTAAGAAGGCTTTTGATACTGTGGATCACTCTATTCTTCTCTCAAAATTACAAGCTTATGGTATTCAGGGTTCCACAAACCAATGGTTCTGCTCTTATTTAAAAAACCGAACCCAAACGTGTCTTGTAAACGGGAATAAATCGTCCAAAATGTTCCTTCGCTGTGGTGTTCCACAGGGAACGATTCTTGGGCCCCTTTTATTTCTATTGTATATAAATGATTTGCCTAATTGCCTCCAGCATTCCCAACCAAGGATGTACGCCGATGACACTAGTATTACTTTTGCTGGTAGTGACGTTGATGAAATAAATAGTTGTATTAATCTTGATTTGGGGAGAATTCGTGTGTGGCTTGCAGCCAACAAACTAACTTTAAATATGACAAAGACAGAATTCCTTCTGATTGGTTCCAAGCAAAGGCTTTCAAATTTTACAGTGAATCCTACTGCTAATATCAACCAGTTTCCGATAAAACGAGTCTCGACTGTTAAATCCTTAGGTGTACACATTGATGGCTTGGGAGTGTCATATCAATGAGCTTTCCAAAAAGATTGCTTCTGGCATTAGCGCCATTAAACGTATTAGGTATTCGGTCCCATATAAGACTTTACTTTCCGTTTACAATTCATTAGTCCAACCTCATCTCGATTACTGCAGTTCGGTGTGGGGATCCTGTTCTAAAAGTCTTTCTCAAAAGTTACAAAAACTACAAAATCGGGCAGCACGCGTCATAACTTTTTCAAATTACGATCGTAATACTGATGAATTGTTGAGGATGGTCAACTGGGTTAAACTGGACCGTCAACGCCTTGTTAATAAATCAATAATGATGTACAAGATTGTAAATAATATGGTTCCGGAATATCTTTGTTCACGCTTTGTCTTCCGTTCCGATACTTTGACTTATAAGCTAAGAGATAGTGATGGTACGCTTGCTATCCCACAGCCCCACACTAATTACTGTAAAAGAAGTCTTTCTTACAGCCGAGTTGTACTATGGAATAGTCTGCCCTTGAATATTAGACAATCGCTCTCCCTTAATCAATTTAAATCTAAGTTGAAGAACTATGATTTTGACAGTGGTCTTATATAAATTTTATTTTGTTTTTATACACGGCTTCCTTGTAAAGCAGGTTTTTATCATTTCTCTTATTCTAGTAGTTATTTACAATATTAAATTAGTTAGGTAGTTAGATTTATTTAAATTAAATATTGTATAGTCCTGAAGGAAATACCGTGTCTAAATAAAGATTTTACCTTTACCTTTACCTTTTTCCATGACCTCAGTGCTCAGAGAGGAGGAGGGGGATGGGGTATCGTCTTTTTTCTAGAGCCAAGAGTACATAAGACGTCGTGTAGTGGGCCAAATTCAAACTTCCCAGCATGGACTCTAAAAGAAATTAACCCTTTCACGTCAGGTCATTCGTCACGAGAAAGAGACTCGTGATGTGACTATTATTGTTTTGTCATGAACATTTAACAACCGTCCTAGGGAACTAAAACACTCTTATTGCCTTTGCAGATACTCAGTCACTGGGATAATCTACCCCTCAAAATCCAGAAAATGATACAGTGCTTGACAGACTGTCAACATGCTAAGGACGGAGTAAAATTTCCAACAGTGTTTCATCTGTAAACGCTTATTATTATTATGATTAGGCACGAATCTATCACCACCTTCGTTTGCTCAAACACTCCTATCCGTACAGCTATGAGGAACTCAACTAGGAGGAAGCAGAAGGGTGAATCTGCAGATTTCGGACAATTCCAACCATGGAATGTCTTGAGGGGATATGGTTTAGAAAACATGCAGTTCAAGGGGTGACTTCAATCATGGGCGTCTTCCCACTAAGGGTGACACACGTCCCGCTTTATAAAACTAAGGATTTGTAAAAAAAATTTTAAAAAATTGTTTATGAGTCACGTACGCCATCTTGAATTATGAATGCCAGAGAGGAGGAGGGGCTATCCCCCTCGCAATGACGTCAGCCCACCCAGGGAGTGGGAGGGGGAGGAGGTGGATGGGCTATCTCCTCCTTACCCATGACGTCAGCCATTTTCCACTTTTCCAGGCCCCCCTCAACGATTCACCGCCAGAGTGCAAGTCAATCATCTCTTCCCACTCAACCTCACCACACAAGCCCTCCTCCCCCCGGTCCACCCCCCCCCCACTTTATTAAAAACATAACCGAACTATTCCAAATCCCCTCTAAAAACCATCTTCCTGATCCCCTCTTACCACCTCTTTTCCATGCCCTATTCCTTCTCTTACCACTTTTCCACTTTTCCACTTTTCGACCTCATGCTGCCATCCATTTTCAGGCTGAATGGTTCTCCCCTAAACCCCCAACCACGATGTCAGGGCCGCTTCACCACTTGATCGCCACTTTTTCCTAACACTCCCTTTGAAGTGATCCACCTTCTGCACCACTTTTGCGCACTTTTTTCCTGCGGGCAAAGGAGTATTTTGTTCCACAGTAGAATGATTGACAGCAGTCCTTTGACGCACAGTACTAGCTGCACTACATTCTAATTGGCTGGTAAACGGTAGAAGTAGTAGTAGAAGGCTAGGTGGTGCAGTATTTTGATGAGCTTGTGCCGCTAAAGGATTTGCATTCATCATGCTGTACATTGGGTATCCTGTTGCATAGCAATGGTATGTCTACTATTAGGAGGCATAGTACTGTGGAGGTGCGCCCATAGGGCAAGCTCCCATCTGTGGACTAGCCATAGAAATAGAATCTGTCATTGCAGCCTGTGACGGGATTGTTTCAGTAGACGCTGGTGTTACTGTGGTTGTATCAGAGAATTTCTCCTTTTCATTCTCTCCCTAGCAAAGAAGGATGGCAACTAGTTAACACAGTGCAAAGCAGAGAAAATTACTGAGTGGACATAAAGGGCATTAACCCTTTTAATCAGATTGACCTGTCTGATCAACTGCTGTATTTCTGATCCAACTGAGAGGAATGGCTCTTACCATTTTCAATTCCTTTCCTTAATGAGTTAATCCCCCCTATGAGTGAAAATCTACTGAAGCAGGGCAACAAACTGATTTTGTCAAAATGGAACGACTAATTTCAGGCCTACTGGACCTCCTTCAAAGTGGCATTTTTTACCAGAAATCTTCTACCATTTGACTTTCATCTCAATTTCCAGAACTTTCGGCACAATGAGAAACACCCGAAGGTAATGATGTTGTTGTCGTTGTTATACATGACTCAATCTTAATTTAGGGATTGAAGTGATAAGTAAGTAACAAATAACAGCTTACAGAAAATATATACCAAGGTATAAGCATAACTTTAAACATAGCTGTTTGTTGAACGAAGAAACAAGCTTCATCAAAGAAAAACAAACCCAAGCACTACAGGTGCATTCTGATAAGCGTTCTACCTCAGCTTGATAATTGAAACAAACCTTTGTTTTAGTGTCATTTACAAAAGGTTTTCTGTTTTACCGGCTGTCGAAATTCCCATCAAAAAAGTTATTACACTTATTGAATTGCTATGTAGAGGATGATTACAGAGTTGTTTATTGCAGTTCTGTAGCGTATCGATTATTTCGCCACATGATGTCTACGTGATCCTCAGCTAGCTCTACTGAAATAATTAAGAAGGAATCCACCAGAAGCTCGAGTAACGAGTGGACAAAACTTATGTTCCAAGATTATTTACATCGTATTGCAAACTTCTGATCGACTGTTTTAAATATCTTCTCGAAAGAAATCATTTCTAACAACACCAAATGTCGAAAACAAATGCTGAATTTTATATGAAACACCTGAAAGTACTGGTGACAAAAAAAATGATGATGAAATTTGACCTGTGTTCGCACAATTTCTCTAAACTATGAAACTGATTTTCTGCAGGAACTGCCGTGGGAAATTGTTTTTTTGTGTTGTTTTAGGCAACTATCAGAAAATGCAAAAAGATCGAGATGTAATACTTTCTGTAACTGTATACTTTCTGTTATAAGGTTTTTGCCCGCTAAAAACTGAAATTGCTCGATTTCCTATCGAATTTCATCTTAATTTCAGTAGAATGGTTTTTTTTCTCTTTCAGCTTTTTGTTAAATCTTTCCCTTGGCCTTTTCAACCTGATACTTCGGAAATGAAATCAAAAACTCTGTACCGCTAAATGGCAACTATCACGATATTTCTAATGGAAGAAAGTGGCGCTTTAATTTTATCCAAAAAATTTCTTTTGAAACTTATATTTCAACCAGCATAAATTTGAACTGAACGACTAACGTTAGACTCAGTTTTGTACCAGTGAAAGTTTTCAGATAGAGCTAGAGTGAACCTTGAACAAAAATCGCGCTTACCGCCACTGAGAAATGCTGAAATGTTTGTCAATCGTCATTTGGTCCGAAGATTGGACCTTGTCAGCTGAGAGAAGCTAGCACTCGTTTCCTCCAATTCCGCCACAATTCACAGAAAAGCAGCTCTTGCTTGGCAAGCATTTCGCACAACATTGGGAAAAAGACTGGGCGGTTGTATTCTCCAACTACCCGACGTTGAGCTTTCTTTTGTCGTGTTTGCCAAAATTAGCGTAGCGTAGGCCGTTTGCAAAATCTCGAACTATTTGCTGCTCTGTTAGAGTTGCAAAGAAGAGAACCGTCAAGAGAATTGCTAGAAAGGCCAATAATGGCTTCAGAAGTGCCATTATGCGACCGAGAACTGTGACTGAGATCCAAGGTTAAGAACATACTTGCTGACGTCACTGTAACCATGGAGACGACAGGTACTCTTCCGGTACTCTTTTTCTATCCAAACAAAACGACATCGTATCAGTACAAATTTGGTCTTGTCATTAACTGGCGCGATTAAATTACTTTTCTTATTATAGCGGAGCTCCGGCGGCCCGAAGGGCTGCCAAGCGGAGCTCCATACCCATATAGGAAAGGAAAGGAAACCTATGAATTGATTTTCTCATGGTTATAAGGGCTAGCGGTCTTGCTCGTGGGCGCGTGCGCACGACGACAACGACGACGACGGAGTCGGCAAGATGGCGACCATACTCCAGCTAATAGGTTGACAGAGACATGCACGCTCGGTTCGTCCCTCTTTGATATTGGACATCCCTGTTATGGTCAATTGACACCTATCAAATCAAGGTATCCACTGACCAGTATCACACGACCATATCGCGGGCTCAAGTTTAGAGCTCATCGAGGTCACGTGTTTTTTTAAGTTGACCGGTGACCAAATGCTAGTTTTCGATTGGATCGAGGGCTCATGTCAGGTTGTTGGCCGGGTTGTTTTGAAGTCGCCCCAGGGGCCCGTTTCTCGAAAGCCCCGGAAACTTTTCGGGTCCGTAAAGCCATTTCTAGTTCATCTCTATCTAAAAACGGTGAAGTGTATACGCCTGAAACTTCTTGTATGAAGGGAACCCTTGTACATATTAAGAATATGTAACTAAAACAGCTGCTCTGTAATCGTAATGTTCGAGATTTTGCTATGGCTTTACAGGCCCCACAAGGTTTCGGCGCTTTCGAGAAACGGGCCCCAGGATTACAAAAGTTAACCGAAATGTAATTTTTCTTGTATACAAATGTTTTTCACTGCTTTTGTTTTTTGATTTTGAGGACCTTGAGATTATTCAAACTCAAAGCAGAAGGCCAAACAACAGGAACGGAGAACCTCACCGTAAAGTTACAAAACAATCAAAATTATCGCTTATCCCGCATTAGTTTAATCGGGCTTTGAACAACCCCGCCCAGGAGCTCTGCCTTCAGGCATGGCTAAATCTATATATTATAACTGATTACTTCATTGTGATTGCCTGAGAGCAGGCCAATTTATCGTTAATTTTTAATTTGCACTTTACTAATACGCGTGCTTTCCTGATTTTCCTAGTCGCATAATAAAGGAGTGATCGTATGAAGGCTCGAGCAATTAAGGATTTATACTACTCGTGATATTTGAAAATTCTTTCGAATTGCACGAGCCTAAAGACTCGTGCAATTTTGAGAGAATTCTCAAATATCATTTGTAGTGTAATATTTACGCCGGGAAGAAACGCTGTTTTAAATACAATACAACAAGGTTTATTAGGTTCGCCGAGAGGATTTTTATACCTAATTTACAAAGTATGTTTATTTAAATAAAAAAACACCAAAAATTTTGCCATCCAAAATTACAATTGGTCTGTTACGGTAGTTAAGAGTTGCTCAGAGTGAAATTCTCCCAAATAGTTAAGGATACCATATACCTTTAGAGCAACTTCAGAGGTGTCTCGCGTCCAAGCGATGTAGTGCGACCGGTTTAAGCTGTAGATACCTAAACCCTTATATCAAATTAAAGCTCATAGAACCACAAATTTGTATAGAAAATGAATTGTCGAATTTTTCAGGACCTCTAAATGTGAGTATCAGAGTCATGTTTTGGGTCCCTATTGAAAGCTACAAGTTAAAGAAAATTTGTTCATTTCCCCTCAAATTTGAACAGTAGCTAGCTTGACATACAATCAATAAAAGTCTGTCTGTAAATTTTTTATTTCCAAATATTTTTTCTCCGCGAGTGATTTTTCTACGATCACTTCATATTTTTTAAATCCCATTTCGAACATGTTTTGTAACTTTTCACTGAAATTGAATATGGCAAATCGCAGACACATGGAATGACAGAGGAGGCGCGATGGTGTGAAGCGAGAATACAGTTCATATCTGAATCTGGTGGCCGCAGATGAATCGGATTCAAGCAGATCAACCTATCTCATATCTCAAAACAGTCTCTTTTTTGTCTCATTTTCACGCTCGTTCCAGATCTTTTTTGAACCACCGCGTTTTAACAACGAGCCTACACTCGCAACTACGAAGTCGCGCCAAAACACAGACTGTTTTTCAGTCCAACGCCTTATTCTCTAAAAGATGAGAAGAAAAATTGCGTTTTCATATCGTTGAGACATGGGAGACAAATTTCAAACCTTATTTCTTTCATGAGCTGGTGATTAGGTAGGGATCGTTTTCTTATATTTAAATCAAGAGCAAGGTATCATTTACAAGAATATAGAGAAGCGAGAAATGATGCCGGTGAAAAGCTGTCAGTTCACTTAAAATACTGAATTTGGTGGTAGACCCTTAAGCACAATCCACATATCTACCGTATTCAAAGAAAACAGTAATGTTTTCATAAAATGCAAATAAAAGATCACCAACAATTTGACCGCTGTGATATTATTACTACCCAAACTTATTCCCAGGAGCAGCAATCCTTTAGGTCAGCAACAAGAAATTGGAAAGATACGGTGTGTTTCTTCTCTTTCTCGAGGGCAAGTGCGAATTTTGTGTATGGGAACTGATCTATTTGTTGAATGTTTATAATAGTCCGTGCACTTAGCTACCACTAGCTAGTTTTAAACTTAAACTGACACTTTAGGTTAGGCCGTACATTCCATGGCTATATATCTGATGTTTTTCACCAGTTAATAATGATAGTGGAATCTTGAATTTGAGGAAAACAAAGCCGCTGCAATCTGTTCAGCGCGCAAAGTGTTTCCACAGACTGTTTTCTGACGATGAGCTCCACCCATTCCGTTCTTAACTAAAAGTGAATTATATCAACGATGGAGCCATAAACAGATCACTTGAGTCAACAACTTTGAAAAACTTCAAACCTCTTTTATTTGTTTAATCCCATAAAGAAGAATATTATTTCCTCTGACAACCTCGTTCTTAGGGAATGTGGTTTATTTTGTGCTGTATTTACACAACCCCAGTTACATATTTGTTTCTTTTTTCGATACCATGACGAGTTTATTCAATTAACATCTGGTCTTCAAATTATCTAATCTTAGATACCCTTCATAAGCGGCTAAGAGCGACTGAACACCTTTTTTTTAGCAAGCAATCGTATTCGATTTGATGATTTCTTAGTGTTTTGTTCATATCAAAACTGTCACAAAAAGAACGTGATTATTGTTAGTGAGACATAAGTGGTGTTTGAAATTCTTTTGGTCAATTTACTCGTAGAAAACTAGATACCGCCCCTCTGCTTCTTAGATAGAAATTTACATGCTACCCCTCCCCCTTCCCCCCCCCCCTCCCCTCACTCCCTACACCATACATACAGTTCATCGGTAGCCATTTCTACAAGCACATGTTCTACTCTCTTTTATTTTTCAGCATGCATTGCAACCCGGTGACGTAAAATAAGTGTCACGTAATCTGCCACGCTAGCCATTACTTGTAGGGCTTAGAATCATAACGCGTTAACTAAATGCTGTAGTGTACCAGGTTATCTAGAGGTTTACCCTAACCCTAACTTCACCCTTCATGCTAACCCTAAAGTCTCTGATCATTTTTTAAGCTTAATTTCTCAATCTGAGCCTAATTTTAGCTGTTTTAGTTGCAATTTCAACCACTTTAGATCTAACTTATGACGAAAGACATTGTTACTAAGAGTGAAATCGACGTACGTCAAAATGGCATCGACCGTTTACGAAAGAAAAATAGCCTTCGCAGCGCCACGTTGTTGCCTTTAGTCTTTGTATCGTTACGTTTGTCGCTAGGGTACTATGATTTGTAACACTTACTGTGGTGAGATCCTTCTAAAAGTAACCATTGTATATTTTCATTTAGTGGTTTAAATAGGATACCCTAAGGCCTCGAGGCTAGCACCATTGCCTTGGTCGAGGACACACGTTACCCGCTTTTTCCACCTACTGATTTGAAAGAGGTTTTCGTGTCATTCTAGGATGTCTTAGTTTACTTAAAAGAATAATTCAAAGTTCAACCTCTGTATGTACTCGAAAGTAGGATAAATAACACGGTGGGTTGGCTGGCAAACGCGCCCTAATATCAGCGTTGTGTTCGTCCAGTTGTGTGATGGAGGCAAACTATACATGGTAATATACATGGCAAAATATACATTTTTACTCCTCACGTTAGTAAAACTTATCGATGTATATATATTCATTACGCTTGGGGAAATTTTTGTTTCGCTTCGGCAATGGTCAGGGCAGGAGAAAAAATAAAATACTGTAGTGTGGGTCACTTGGTCTGTCACATTCCTTTGGCTTCGTCTATTGAAACTCTGGACGAAAGAGTACTTATCAACCAGTGCCGTGAGAGTTTGAAAAGTAATTATTAATTCTTTAGTTGAACTGGGGGAAAGAGCACTTAACCTGTCACGAACAGTTTCTCCCAAGGTAGCTAATATCATCCACAGCCTCCACGAAGGGATTAAAGCAACTGTCTGACTCGCGGTAGGAGGAGAAACAAATGATAACTTCGAAGTCTCATCTGATCTGCGCAAAGGATACATCCTAGCTTCATCACTGTTTCTCCTGTTTTCGCCTTTGTTGTGCGCCATGCTACCAAGAGCCTACCACCTGATGATGGCATCGGCATCAGACACCGAGCAAATAGCGACCTCTTCAACCCCAGGCGCCTACGCACTGGCCAAATCTACAACAATCAGCAAGCTCCTGTACGCAATGATGCTGGCTTTGGGAGAAACAAAACAGCCCCGAGTCCGTCCAGATTCTCATAAACCGTCTCAACAGCGCTTCTAAGCAGTGGGGCTTGACCATCAGTAAAGAAAAGACGGAAGTGCTCCACCAGCAATCCGGTGTTCCCACAGCCACCCTGCCGCCTTTTTTCAAGACCCTGAGTGTTGGTCCGGCCGAAGTCGAACTTACGACCTCCCGCATGGCATGCAACCAACTGAGCCACTGTGTAAATAGTTCACCCTGAAATCAAAATGGATAGGGCTCGTTTCTGAGGAAACGAAACAAAAAACGAGAGCGCGAAATACATAATTAATTAGTACTGTATGCATAATGAATGAAGTATGGGCACCGGTACGCGAATTTTTCCAGAGGACACGCCGAGACGATGAAACACCTGCCCACTTGCGTACACATTTGTGTCTCCATTTGGCCAGGCCTTGACAACTCAGAGAAAATTACTTACCAGTAATTCCTATTATAGGTATCTTTGCTACTTTGCTACCAACTATTCACTTCTTTAACAACCAATATTGAGTTCCTCTAAGTCGAATTTCGTGTTCGTTCACGATTTAGCAAATTCTTCGCCACGTTGTTTTCCGCTAAATCAAATTTGATGTTCCTTCAAGGGCACTGTAACGGGCTTATGCGATTTCTGGTCAAAGTGCAATCATCTTCACCTTTAATCACTTGGTTTCATTCAAATCGTTTCTGATGAACTTTTTTCACGAATTCAATCGAATCTAGATCAAAAATATTCGCCCAGAAAAGTTATTATCAATTTTATGTGAGTTTTACTACACGAAAACTTGAAAACGTTGGCCCAGCGTTTTGAAGTTTGCACACAACGCTATCCTGGTCATCAGTTGTCGAAAAAAGGTATAAAAAGACGTCTGTGCTTTGAAATAGGTATTTAAAGAAATTTTCGTAAGTATTTTGCGGCTGCCTTCAACCGCTGAATGTGCCATTTTGTTTTTCAGTGTGTTACTAAAAACAGAGTGACAGTGTATTTTTTCAGCCGTTTAGCGAATTCTTCGCCACGTTGTTTTCCTCTAAATCGAATTCAGTGCTCCTTTAGCTGCTTAGCGAATTGCTCGCCATGTTGTCAAATAGGCTCCAATTCCTTCCCCACATTTGCGACGTCAAAAGTTCTTTACACACCGAACAAGCACAATTTGCCGCTTTCGTAGCCTTCGCCTCCACGCGGAAACTACTTTAATTCATTTGCCCCGTCTTGCCCGGTCTAATTCCGAGTTACGCATGCGCATTACACCACTATTGCAAATTTGACGACAGCCATATATAGTCATTGTCATCTGTAGAAACTAAACTTGGGATCCTACAACCGAAGTAATTACTATGCACTCTTACACACTGATAGTTTTTTTTTACGGATTGAATAAATAAATAAATAACTCTAGCTGGTACTACATGCAAAGAAGGCCTGACCAATATACCTACAAAGTTTCTATTGGTCAGCTAGACATTAAGGCGTTCCTGCCACGCTTCGCGCCATGACGTAATAACGATTAAATTTCGGTGAAATCAGAGTAACCCTAAGAAATTGGTCATTCCTTAACTTTTTGAATCTGCAACACATCTGTTCAAACATGAAGCCTGCTCTTATTTTGTTTCTCCTCGTTGGAATTGTGTACGCAGTTGAAGAAAAGGGTAAAGGTAGGTTGCACAAAATTTTGTCTACAGTGACACTTAGGTTATCACTAAAAACGAAAACGTTTTATAGAACAATTCTCAGTCTGAATCGATCAATAAGATTAAAAAAATAATAATAAAACTTAGCGATTACAATATATGTTTCCATGTCGGTAGGAAAGTTTAGCTCTTCTTTCAGGTAATTCAGTGAAAGATTAGGCTTTTACAATTTAGACAATAACGAGAAAACTATAATTTTCTTGTGAAGGTGAATTAATCGACATGACACGAGCGTGGGACAAAGAAAAATTCTGAGTCCCCCACAGGAATCGAACCCATGACCTCCCGAACACCGGGCGGGCGCTCTATCCACTGAGCTACGAGAACTCATGGAGAGCAAGGTCATTTAACTGAGTTCTTATATGATAGGTGTCCTGCATACTGCTAGGATCAACGCTATCGAATTCATCGTGAGTAGTGATAAGTTAATAAAGATGGTGAATTTTAAGCTCGGTAATGAAATGTGAAGGTGAATTAATCAACATGACACGAGCGTGGGACAATGAAAAATTCTGAGTCCCCGACAGGAATCAAACCCATGACCTCCCGAACACCGGCCGGGCGCTCTATCCACTGAGCTACGAGAACTCACGGAGAGCAAGGTCATTTAACTGAGTTCTTTTATGTTCAGGTGACTCGAGCAAGGGGAAAAATGTCTCCGCGGACCAGCAGGCTCCAAGTCATAAAGCCGGTAATATAACCTTTGTTGCCCTACAATTGACTGTTGTTTACTATTCTATAACATGCTGTAACAGTTCATGAGATACATATGCATCGTTGTTCCACAAAATTGAGTTGTATAAACTATCCAGATGCGTAATCAAGAGTGAAGAGCCGGGAACGACTGGGATTCACAAAACAGATGGTCAAGGGAGGTTACAGAACAAAAAAATATGGATGTTGAAATTGTGATGGAAGGAAGTAACCAGGGTCATTTATGATTCAGGTGTGGAAATTGAAACACCTACTGACCGTACAAATGATTACCCGTTGATGACTATCATAAGCGGCGTCTAACAAGAAAGCGGGTTATTTTAGAGTAAATCTTTAAGGTTTTCTTTTCTAATGGCTTAACTTTAATTTGGATTGAAAACTGTCATCTAGTAAGCGGTGCACTGCCTGGTTATATTTTGTTTATCTGACTATACTCGGTTTGAAATTCGCCTTAATTATTTGATTTCCGTAACTTACGATCAGTTTGTTTCCATTTTCTCTGTCGAGTTTCTTATCTTTCTTAATTGTTTTGTTTTTTGTTTCTTTTTTTTTTTTCAGAATGCGAAACTCAAAGCCAAAGGGACCATTACTGTTTAAATGGTGGAACTTGTTTCCGTCTTCCTGACCTGGCCACTGGTCCCCTTTGCCAATGCACAAGGAAATACGTCGGTACTCGTTGTGAATATGTTGCACTCCCCGACATGTAACAAGGTCGTAATCGTCAATTGAAAAAAAGATGTTAATAAAGTGTACTCTAAGTGATAAAGAGAAAACTGTGTAACGACCTATCAGCTTGAAATCTCTATCAAATCGTAAAATGCGCGCAAGCGTCATAAATGGGCTATTACTCGGGCTTCCGTAGGAAAGCCCGAGTCATAAAATGCTAGCGTTTTGGTCGCCAAAGGGGGGGTCATGGTCCCAGGCGTTGCATGCGTAGACCATGGAAACTGGGGACGAGAAACGCGACATTGCTCGCTCTTCGTGACAGAATGCGGTGTTTTGCGAAGAAAGTTTTGACAAGAATCGCGCCTTATACGTTCATCTCACATACAAAGATGTCGATCGTTTTCAGAAAGGGTCGGTCCACGAATAATATTGTTTGAAAGCCAGCCAGGTAAGCAAAGTTCACGCTCGAAACGTTCTCGTGAGATAACAACTGAGCCGATTGCGGTCTGAGTTCAATCTACGAAAACAATGGCAAAAAATAGGCAGTCAATGACGGTATGTGGCAACTGCTGTTATTATTTAGAACATTGCAGCAGCAAAAGAAATCATATTCCAATAAAACGAGCTAAATACGAAAACGTTTTTGGACTCGTAGCTCATTAAAAACATGCGACTTGTTTCTTGCACCGCGCAAAATATGTCGATCTCCAAAGTTGTAAAGATAAGACTTTCGGTAACTTGAATTAAATATCTTACCTCCAAGTTAGTTGGCTTTCTAGTGGGGTGCAGGAAAAAAATAACTTGTGAATTTGGAGGCATATTGTGCGGGGAATTGTGCGGGATTATTGACGAACCAATGTTCTTGCCAAGTCCTAAGGAAAATCTGCATTGACGATAGTTTAGCCAGTTATTTCACTAGTAGTTCAAATATATTTAGCAGTCTTAGCAATCGCCAATTCTTTTAGAAAACTGTGTCTGACTGCAAAAGAAAATCATGCTGCGTGACATGAACTAGACGAGCATGAATTCAAACCAAAATAAATAGCAAAACAGAATGCTGCATCTTCCCTCATAAATGAGAGTCCTTTTTAAAAATACGCCTGTCTTGATTCAATAAAAATATGTAGCTTGAATATTTCTTCATAAACTGCCTTAAGGGTCGCAAATTCTTGGAAGTTATCCGCAAAATACACAACTTGAAAGTTTATGCAAATTACGTACAATGCAATTTGAGCCTAGTCACAGGACTGTTGTTTTCGCGAAGGAGTTTATCGGGATTCGTTTTGGCTCTCTCGAAAGGGATTATTCGCTCTCCAAAGGAGATATGACTCTTGAAAAGGGTTTAAGATCTCAACACGGCAAAGATGTTATGCTATACAATTTACTCGGATCGCCACGATCAGTAAACAAACTTCGCACAATTTCTACTAGCATGTACAAAATAATCGCCATAAGTTGTAAGAAGACCTCCAAAATTCTTTCCAAACAACTTCTCCATCAATGCGTAGACAGCTGTGCTTCATTCTTGAACCAAAATGGTTTAAACTCACAACTTGCGATAGGATGAGGAGGATACTCAACGAACCAACTTGAATGGTAAATATCTCAGCGGAACTCTTGTGATATAATATCCTGATACTTTAATTTGCTTTCACTGTGTCCAATACGCGTTTTCGTAAAGTACGATTTGATACTGTGGTACGAAGCCCAAGTAAACGCTCTTAGAGCGTCTAGTTGAGATGAAGGCCGTTAATCGCTTGTTCTTGTCTCTGACGGACTTGTGACTGCTGACCTTAGCTGAAATCGTTCATTGTAAAGAGGCTCTAGTCGTGGCTCGGATTAACGGCTGTTGCGCACCTTACTGGTGTGTAAAGTCAATAGGTCCCTCTTGCCATCATGTCTTCGTGAATCTAATTACGTGCACCTCTGGACATAAGTGCGACAGTTACCTGTTTACTATACACCAAGAAATGCCCACGAGAATTCATGATTTCGGGAGCAAGTATTTCAGCAGGGGGAGCACTATGTGGCATCCCAAAAAACGGCTTTTATAAATCAGAGACACTGCATCCAGGGGTGCAAATTGTGGGACACACGGTTCAACATTTGTTGATCAACAAATGTGGCAGCTCTTGTACAACAAATGTTGAACAGTGTGTCATGCGATGGTCAAGGTTGAATACTGAAATAGGCCGTTCAACATTATGAACGTTGTTATACGCAGTTGAATGAAAATAGAGCGAAGCTCTGTTCCGTTCAACAAGTTACTGGAACATAGTTCAACATTTTTTTAAGCAATAAATGTTGCTCAATGTTGAACCTTGTGTCACCAGCTTAGGTCCCATTTTACCTTAGTTTCAGTAGCCACACACTCTCCGTGAGTGTTTTCATATTTTGTTTTGGTCATGTCTCTCTCTTACCATTAGCTACCATTGATAGGGAACTTGTTTGTCCACGGTTATCAGTACATGGGAACCGCCGCGCATTTGAAAAAACGACTGAAGCGTGGAGGTTCAGGCATCAATCGATTGGACAAGATCGTCAAGCAACATGACATCGACTACCGTCAGGCCAAGAATTTGCAAGACAAGTGGAAAGCGGATCAGAAAATGATCAAGGCCATCGACAGGTTACCCGGGAGTAAAACCATGACCGAAAGCCTAGGATTGTTAAGAAGATTATGCAAGCCAAAAAAAGACTCAAGTTGTAAACTATTGCAGACCGCATTTGAAAAATACGTATATAAAGAGTCGTCCCCGTCATGCATCTTCATTCTTCACAATATCACAGCGGAAAGCAGCGCTCAGTAACGTAAGCTTTCCAAGCATGTCGATGTTAAGCAACAAAGATGTCAACGGTTATCCACTGCAAGGCTACGATCTCGTCCCCAAACGTCCTAAAGCTAAACCTAAAGAAACCTTGAGTGATCTGGTCAAGTTGTTGCAAGAAGCCAACGAAAGAGAAGAAGCCGCTAATCAATGCGCGGAACTTTGACATCGAGCTTACCTGGAGGTCAAGCAAGAGTATTTAGCTTTTAAGTACGAGGATCTGTGATCATCTTGCAAAAGACACAAAGACGAGACCAAAGCGGGTGACACAATCTGCCTGTGTAAAGAGTGTTCCAATGTGGACGAAACCCGAAAGAGTTTGGAATTGAAACTAGAAAAAGAAAGTCAAGAACTCAGTTACTGGCGTACGAGAGTGTTACGAAACCTTATTGAGTGAACATTTCCAACATGACAGAAAAAAGTGACGATGGTCCCCACAAGAGAGTTTGAACCTTTTCTTTATTACAGAGACGTTTATAATGATACCCTTTATTGGATAAAGAAAGCAATAAAATTAAAGTAAAACATAAGTAGTTTCCGTCTCTTCCATACTAACGAATACGATTGTTTGGTGATGGTTCAATGCTCATGGGTTTCCTGATCAGAACCCTAATGATAGTCCATGATTCCAGTCAATTCGTATTTCCTTTCCCTGGCCACGACTCTCTGAGCCAACTCTTGGTACGTTTGAATCCGTTCTCTAAAATCTGTTTCTTTATAGGCAGTGACAATGGACCATACTTTTCGATAACTGTCACACTCGAGGACACGTTTCATGGCGTCGTAATCCATGCCATCATACTCATCCATGAACTGGAAATGATGTTCGCAGATTTTGATGAACATCGCGAACCAGGGAGCTTCACTTCAATTAATTCGCAGCATCTTGCCTCAATTGATGTCATCAACGAACTCTGTTACTGAATCTTCCTTGCATAAGCCGCACTAGAAATCTAGTAAATATAAAAAAAGACGCAATAGCTCTTATTCTCGTATCAGAAGGAATATCCCCCCCTTTAAAACTGTCCAACCTACTCTCTCACCAAAGCTCGACCTACGTGAAGACCTTCCCGGGGGCGACAGTGGAAGACATGTACGATTATGTGATGCCCTCACTCCGCAGAAAGCTTACAGAGGTTATTCTCCATGTTGGTACGAATGATGTTAAGACCTCTGAACCTCGAGAAATTGCTGAAGGAATTGTTAACCTCGGATTGAAGATTCAAAACCACTCTCCAGACTGCAACATAACAATTTCGTCTTTAATTTTGAGAGCAGACGACAATCTCGACTGCAAAATCAATGAGGTCAACAGAATCGTAAACCGCTTTGCCAAGCAATATGCATGGAGAACGATCTCTCACTCTAACATCAAGAGAGAGCATCTCAACGCTAGTGGGCTGCATTTGAACGTGCAAGGTACAAAGCTATTAGTTAAAAATCTTGTTTGTCATTTAAACCTATGACAAGCAACTTGCTCGGATCTTGAAGGGTCTCCTTCAAGCCCCTCTTCTCACGTCCATTCTGTCCCTCCTAATATATTTTCCTTTAATACTCAAACATTGATTCCTAGCAAACGTGGCTTTAAAATGGCCTGCTTAAACATCACTAGTCTCCCGAGACATATCGACGAGCTTCGCATCATTTTGCATAGTAAACGCTTCGATTTGCTAGCAGTCAATGAAACTCGATTACATGAAATTATCGCCGATAATGAGGTCAGTATTGATGGTTACGATATCGTTGGCCGCGACCGACCGCTAAACGGCAGAAATGGAGGTGGGGTTTACTTTTATGTTCGTTCTAATATTAATTATAATGTTCGCAAGGACCTCGTATTTGACCAACTTGAAAGCCTTACTATCGAAATTAGCAAACCAAGAAGCAAGTCTTTTATTGTTGCTCCATGGTATAGACCTCCCAATTCACCTTTTGAATTATTTTCTGATTTTGAATCCTTTGTTGGGAAGCTGGATGCTGAAGGGAAAGAGTATTACCTTATGGGCGATCTTAATTGTAATATGCTCTCATCATCTCTGAATAATGTAAATACCCAGGCGTTACTAAACATTACTGATATTTACAATCTAAAACAACTTATTAATGAACCGACAAGAGTAACGCCTGTGAGTAGCACTTTAATTGATGTTATTTTCACTAGTCACCCGGACAATGTATCTTGCTCTGGAGTATCTCATGTCGGAATCAGTGAGCATAGTTTGATTTATGTTTTTCGTAAAATTTCATTGCCATCCGCCGTCAAGGGAAATAGTACTGTTTCGTATAGGCAATTTAAAAATTTCGATCGTTATAGGTTTCGGTCGGACATCTTGGCTCAACCGTGGGCTGATCTCATGGGAATGGATAACCCCAATGAAATGTGGTCGAAATGGAAAACTTTGTTCTTAGTAGCGTGTGATCTGCATGCTCCACTCCACACTAAATACGTTCGTGCTTCTAAAAGTCCATGGATTACTCCTGAGCTTAAGAATTTGATGTATCGGAGAGAACGTCTTAAAATTAAGGCTTTGCGGACGGGCGATCCAAGTGATTGGAATAATTTTAAGAAGTTGCGTAATGAAGTGAACAATGAGATCAAGAATGTAAAAAAGTCCTATTATTATGAAACTTTTGAAGCTTACAATGGAAATTCGCGCAAGACATGGGAAACTATCAATGAGGTGACACGCCGCAAATCGGATAAAGCTGCAATTAACGAGCTTGAGCTCAATGGAACGAGAATAACGAATTCGACCGAAATCGCACAGGGTTTTAATAAATTTTTCGCAGAAATCGGTCCCGAACTGTCCAGGGATATAAAGGAAGTCGGCACCTCTTTCGATCAATATATTTACCAAACCAGCAATTGTTTTAGTTTCCAGCGTGTGACTCAATCGCACGTTTTGTCCCACCTGAATAAATTATGCAAGAGAAAGGCTACAGGTCTCGATTCTGTGTCAGCAAGACTTCTAAAAGAATGTCCGGATTTAATCTCCTGGTCACTCGCTCTGATATTCAACCAATCGATCGATACTGGTATTTTTCCTGATGAATGGAAAAATGCAAGAATCACGCCTCTTTTTAAGAAAGCAGGAAGTAGGAGTGATCCTTCTAATTATCGACCGATCTCGATTATCCTGGTTGTGGCCAAGGTTTTCGAGCGAATTATTTATGATCAGTTGTATCATTACCTAAATGAAAATAATCTTCTCAGTAGACACCAATCCGGTTTTCGCTCGCTTCATTCTACAGTTACTGCATTGATTGAAGCGACTGATAATTGGTCTTTAAACATCGATCGTGGCTTTATTAATGCCGTTGTATTTTTAGATCTTAAGAAGGCTTTTGATACTGTGGATCACTCTATTCTTCTCTCAAAATTACAAGCTTATGGTATTCAGGGTTCCACAAACCAATGGTTCTGCTCTTATTTAAAAAACCGAACCCAAACGTGTCTTGTAAACGGGAATAAATCGTCCAAAATGTTCCTTCGCTGTGGTGTTCCACAGGGAACGATTCTTGGGCCCCTTTTATTTCTATTGTATATAAATGATTTGCCTAATTGCCTCCAGCATTCCCAACCAAGGATGTACGCCGATGACACTAGTATTACTTTTGCTGGTAGTGACGTTGATGAAATAAATAGTTGTATTAATCTTGATTTGGAGAGAATTCGTGTGTGGCTTGCAGCCAACAAACTAACTTTAAATATGACAAAGACAGCATTCCTTCTGATTGGTTCCAAGCAAAGGCTTTCAAATTTTACAGTGAATCCTACTGCTAATATCAACCAGTTTCCGATAAAACGAGTCTCGACTGTTAAATCCTTAGGTGTACACATTGATGGCTTGGGAGTGTCATATCAATGAGCTTTCCAAAAAGATTGCTTCTGGCATTAGCGCCATTAAACGTATTAGGTATTCGGTCCCATATAAGACTTTACTTACCGTTTACAATTCATTAGTCCAACCTCATCTCGATTACTGCAGTTCGGTGTGGGGATCCTGTTCTAAAAGTCTTTCTCAAAAGTTACAAAAACTACAAAATCGGGCAGCACGCGTCATAACTTTTTCAAATTACGATCGTAATACTGATGAATTGTTGAGGATGGTCAACTGGGTTAAACTGGACCGTCAACGCCTTGTTAATAAATCAATAATGATGTACAAGATTGTAAATAATATGGTTCCGGAATATCTTTGTTCACGCTTTGTCTTCCGTTCCGATACTTTGACTTATAAGCTAAGAGATAGTGATGGTACGCTTGCTATCCCACAGCCCCACACTAATTACTGTAAAAGAAGTCTTTCTTACAGCCGAGTTGTACTATGGAATAGTCTGCCCTTGAATATTAGACAATCGCTCTCCCTTAATCAATTTAAATCTAAGTTGAAGAACTATGATTTTGACAGTGGTCTTATATAAATTTTATTTTGTTTTTATACACGGCTTCCTTGTAAAGCAGATTTTCATCATTTTTCTTATTCTAGTAGTTATTTACAATATTAAATTAGTTAGGTAGTTAGATTTATTTTAATTAAATATTGTATAGTCCTGAAGGAAATACCGTGTCTAAATAAAGATTTTACCTTTACCTTTACCTTTTTCCATGACCTCAGTGCTCAGAGAGGAGGAGGGGGATGGGGTATCGTCTTTTTTCTAGAGCCAAGAGTACATAAGGCGTCGTGTAGTGGGCCAAATTCAAACTTCCCAGCATGGACTCTAAAAGAGATTAACCCTTTCACGTCAGGTCATTCGTCACGAGAAAGAGACTGGTGATGTGACTATTATTGTTTTGTCATGAATATTTAACAACCGTCCTAGGGAACTAAAACACTCTTATTGCCTTTGCAGATACTCAGTCACTGGGATAATCTACCCCTCAAAATCCAGAAAATGATACAGTGCTTGACAGACTGTCAACATGCTAAGGACGGAGTAAAATTTCCAACAGTGTTTCATCTGTAAACGCTTATTATTATTATGATTAGGCACGAATCTATCACCACCTTCGTTTGCTCAAACACTCCTATCCGTACAGCTATGAGGAACTCAACTAGGAAGAAGCAGAAGGGTGAATCTGCAGATTTCGGACAATTCCAACCATGAAAAGTCTTGAGGAGATATGGTTTAGAAAACATGCAGTTCAAGGGGTGACTTCAATCATGGGCGTCTTCCCACTAAGGGTGACACACGTCCCGCTTTATAAAACTAAGGATTTGTAAAAAAAATGTTAAAAAATTGTTTATGAGTCACGTACGCCATCTTGAATTATGAATGCCAGAGAGGAGGGGGGGCTATCCCCCTCGCAATGACGTCAGCCCACCCAGGGAGTGGGAGGGGGAGGAGGTGGATGGGCTATCTCCTCCTTACCCATGACGTCAGCCATTTTCCACTTTTCCAGGCCCCCTCAACGATTCACCGCCAGAGTGCAAGTCAACCATCTCTTCCCACTCAACCTCACCACACAAGCCCTCCTCCCCCCGGCCCACCCACCCCCCCCCCCACTTTATTAAAAAAATAACCGAACTATTCCAAATCCCCTCTAAACCCCCGGCCCACCCCCCCTTCCACTTTATTAAAAAAATAACCGAACTATTCCAAATCCCCTCTAAAAACCATCTTCCTGATCCCCTCTTACCACCTCTTTTCCATGCCCTATTCCTTCTCTTACCACTTTTCCACTTTTCCACTTTTCGACCTCATGCTGCCATCCATTTTCAGGCTGAATGGTTCTCCCCTAAACCCCCAACCACGATGTCAGGGCCGCTTCACCACTTGATCGCCACTTTTTCCTAACACTCCCTTTGAAGTGATCCACCTTCTGCACCACTTTTGCGCACTTTTTTCCTGCGGGCAAAGGAGTATTTTGTTCCACAGTAGAATGATTGACAGCAGTCCTTTGACGCACAGTACTAGCTGCACTACATTCTAATTGGCTGGTAAACGGTAGAAGTAGTAGTAGAAGGCTAGGTGGTGCAGTATTTTGATGAGCTTGTGCCGCTAAAGGATTTGCATTCATCATGCTGTACATTGGGTATCCTGTTGCATAGCAATGGTATGTCTACTATTAGGAGGCATAGTACTGTGGAGGTACGCCCATAGGGCAAGCTCCCATCTGTGGACTAGCCATAGAAATAGAATCTGTCATTGCAGCCTGTGACGGGATTGTTTCAGTAGACGCTGGTGTTACTGTGGTTGTATCAGAGAATTTCTCCTTTTCATTCTCTCCCTAGCAAAGAAGGATGGCAACTAGTTAACACAGTGCAAAGCAGAGAAAATTACTGAGTGGACATAAAGGGCATTAACCCTTTTAATCAGATTGACCTGTCTGATCAACTGCTGTATTTCTGATCCAACTGAGAGGAATGGCTCTTACCATTTTCAATTCCTTTCCTTAATGAGTTAATCCCCCCTATGAGTGAAAATCTACTGAAGCAGGGCAACAAACTGATTTTGTCAAAATGGAACGACTAATTTCAGGCCTACTGGACCTCCTTCACAGTGGCATTTTTTACCAGAAATCTTCTACCATTTGACTTTCATCTCAATTTCCAGAACTTTCGGCACAATGAGAAACACCCGAAGGTAATGATGTTGTTGTCGTTGTTATACATGACTCAATCTTAATTTAGGGATTGAAGTGATAAGTAAGTAACAAATAACAGCTTACAGAAAATATATACCAAGGTATAAGCATAACTTTAAACATAGCAGTTTGTTGAACGAAGAAACAAGCTTCATCAAAGAAAAACAAACCCAAGCACTACAGGTGCATTCTGATAAGCGTTCTACCTCAGCTTGATAATTGAAACAAACCTTTGTTTTAGTGTCATTTACAAAAGGTTTTCTGTTTTACCGGCTGTCGAAATTCCCATCAAAAAAGTTATTACACTTATTGAATTGCTATGTAGAGGATGATTACAGAGTTGTTTATTGCAGTTCTGTAGCGTATCGATTATTTCGCCACATGATGTCTACGTGATCCTCAGCTAGCTCTACTGAAATAATTAAGAAGGAATCCACCAGAAGCTCGAGTAACGAGTGGACAAAACTTATGTTCCAAGATTATTTACATCGTATTGCAAACTTCTGATCGACTGTTTTAAATATCTTCTCGAAAGAAATCATTTCTAACAACACCAAATGTCGAAAACAAATGCTGAATTTCATATGAAACACTTGAAAGTACTGGTGACAAAAAAAATGATGATGAAATTTGACCTGTGTTCGCACAATTTCTCTAAACTATGAAACTGATTTTCTGCAGGAACTGCCGTGGGAAATTGTTTTTTTGTGTTATTTTAGGCAACTATCAGAAAATGCAAAAAGATCGAGATGTAATACTTTCTGTAACTGTATACTTTCTGTTATAAGGTTTTTGCCCGCTAAAAACTGAAATTGCTCGATTTCCTATCGAATTTCATCTTAATTTCAGTAGAATGGTTTTTTTTCTCCTTCAGCTTTTTGTTAAATCTTTCCCTTGGCCTTTTCAACCTGATACTTCGGATATGAAATCAAAAACTCTGTACCGCTAAATGGCAACTATCACGATATTTCTAATGGAAGAAAGTGGCGCTTTAATTTTATCCAAAAATTTCTTTTGAAACTTATATTTCAACCAGCATAAATTTGAACTGAACGACTAACGTTAGACTCAGTTTTGTACCAGTGAAAGTTTTCAGATAGAGCTAGAGTGAACCTTGAACAAAAATCGCGCTTACCACCACTGAGAAATGCTGACATGTTTGTCAATCGTCATTTGGTCCGAAGATTGGACCTTGTCAGCTGAGAGAAGTTGGCACTCGTTTCGTCCAATTCCGCCACAATTCACAGAAAAGCAGCTCTTGCTTGGCAAGCATTTCGCACAACATTGGGAAAAAGACTGGGCGGTTGTATTCTCCAACTACCCGACGTTGAGCTTTCTTTTGTCGTGTTTGCCAAAATTAGCGTAGCGTAGGCCGTTTGCAGAATCTCGAACTATTTGCTGCTCTGTTAGAGTTGCAAAGAAGAGAACCGTCAAGAGAATTGCTAGAAAGGCCAATAATGGCTTCAGAAGTGCCATTATGCGACCGAGAACTGTGACTGAGATCCAAGGTTAAGAACATACTTGCTGACGTCACTGTAACCATGGAGACGACAGGTACTCTTCCGGTACTCTTTTTCTATCCAAACAAAACGACATCGTATCAGTACAAATTTGGTCTTGTCATTAACTGGCACGATTAAATTACTTTTCTTATTATAGCGGAGCTCCGGCGGCCCGAAGGGCTGCCAAGCGGAGCTCCATACCCATATAGGAAAGGAAAGGAAACCTATGAATTGATTTTCTCATGGTTATAAGCGCTAGCGGTCTTGCTCGTGGGCGCGTACGCACGACGACAACGACGACGACGGAGTCGGCAAGATGGCGACCATACTCCAGCTAATAGGTTGACAGAGACATGCACGCTCGGTTCGTCCCTCTTTGATATTGGACATCCCTGTTATGGTCAATTGACACCTATCAAATCAAGGTATCCGCTGACCAGTATCACACGACCATATCGCGGGCTCAAGTTTAGAGCTCATCGAGGTCACGTGTTTTTTTAAGTTGACCGGTGACCAAATGCTGGTTTTCGATTGGATCGAGGGCTCATGTCAGGTTGTTGGCCGGGTTGTTTTGAAGTCGCCCCAGGGGCCCGTTTCTCGAAAGCCCCGGAAACTTTTCGGGTCCGTAAAGCCATTTCTAGTTCATCTCTATCTAAAAACGGTGAAGTGTATACGCCTGAAACTTCTTGTATGAAGGGAACCCTTGTACATATTAAGAATATGTAACTAAAACAGCTGCTCTGTAATCGTAATGTTCGAGATTTTGCTATGGCTTTACAGGCCCCACAAGGTTTCGGCGCTTTCGAGAAACGGGCCCCAGGATTACAAAAGTTAACCGAAATGTAATTTTTCTTGAATACAAATGTTTTTCACTGCTTTTGTTTTTTGATTTTGAGGACCTTGAAATTATTCAAACTCAAAGCAGAAGGCCAAACAACAGCAACGGAGAACCTCACCGTAAAGTTACAAAACAATCAAAATTATCGCTTATCCCGCATTAGTTTAATCGGGCTTTGAACAACCCCGCCCAGGAGCTCTGCCTTCAGGCATGGCTAAATCTATATATTATAACTGATTACTTCATTGTGATTGCCTGAGAGCAGGCCAATTTATCGTTAATTTTTAATTTGCACTTTACTAATACGCGTGCTTTCCTGATTTTCCTAGTCGCATAATAAAGGAGTGATCGTATGAAGGCTCGAGCAATTAAGGATTTATACTACTCGTGATATTTGAAAATTCTTTCGAATTGCACGAGCCTAAAGGCTCGTGCAATTTTGAGAGAATTCTCAAATATCATTTGTAGTGTAATATTTACGCCGGGAAGAAACGCTGTTTTAAATACAATACAACAAGGTTTATTAGGTTCGCCGAGAGGATTTTTGTACCTAATTTACAAAGTATGTTTATTTAAATAAAAAAACACCAAAAATTTTGCCATCCAAAATTACAATTGGTCTGTTACGGTAGTTAAGAGTTGCTCAGAGTGAAATTCTCCCAAATAGTTAAGGATACCATATACCTTTAGAGCAACTTCAGAGGTGTCTCGCGTCCAAGCGATGTAGTGCGACCGGTTTAAGCTGTAGATACCTAAACCCTTATATCAAATTAAAGCTCATAGAACCACAAATTTTTATAGAAAATGAATTGTCGAATTTTTCAGGACCTCTAAATGTGAGTATCAGAGTCATGTTTTGGGTCCCTATTGAAAGCTACAAGTTAAAGAAAATTTGTTCGTTTCCCCTCAAATTTGAACAGTAGCTAGCTTGACATACAATCAATAAAAATCTGTCTGTAAATTTTTTATTTCCAAATAGTTTTTCTCCGCGAGTGATTTTTCTACGATCACTTCATATTTTTTAAATCCCATTTCGAACATGTTTTGTAACTTTTCACTGAAATTGAATATGGCAAATCGCAGACACATGGAATGACAGAGGAGGCGCGATGGTGTGAAGCGAGAATACAGTTCATATCTGAATCTGGTGGCCGCAGATGAATCGGATTCAAGCAGATCAACCTATCTCATATCTCAAAACAGTCTCTTTTTTGTCTCATTTTCACGCTCGTTCCAGATCTTTTTTGAACCACCGCGTTTTAACAACGAGCCTACACTCGCAACTACGAAGTCGCGCCAAAACACAGACTGTTTTTCAGTCCAATGCCTTATTCTCTAAAAGATGAGAAGAAAAATTGCGTTTTCATATCGTTGAGAAATGGGAGACAAATTTCAAACCTTATTTCTTTCATGAGCTGGTGATTAGGTAGGGATCGTTTTCTTATATTTAAATCAAGAGCAAGGTATCATTTACAAGAATTTAGAGAAGCGAGAAATGATGCCGGTGAAAAGCTGTCAGTTCACTTAAAATACTGAATTTGGTGGTAGACCCTTAAGCACAATCCACATATCTACCGTATTCAAAGAAAACAGTAATGTTTTCATAAAATGCAAATAAAAGATCACCAACAATTTGACCGCTGTGATATTATTACTACCCAAACTTATTCCCAGGAGCAGCAATCCTTTAGGTCAGCAACAAGAAATTGGAAAGATACGGTGTGTTTCTTCTCTTTCTCGAGGGCAAGTGCGAATTTTGTGTATGGGAACAGATCTATTTGTTGAATGTTTATAATAGTCCGTGCACTTAGCTACCACTAGCTAGTTTTAAACTTAAACTGACACTTTAGGTTAGGCCGTACATTCCATGGCTATATATCTGATGTTTTTCACCAGTTAATAATGATAGTGGAATCTTGAATTTGAGGAAAACAAAGCCGCTGCAATCTGTTCAGCGCGCAAAGTGTTTCCACAGACTGTTTTCTGACGATGAGCTCCACCCATTCCGTTCTTAACTACAAGTGAATTATATCAACGATGGAGCCATAAACAGATCACTTGAGTCAACAACTTTGAAAAACTTCAAACCTCTTTTATTTGTTTAATCCCATAAAGAAGAATATTATTTCCTCTGACAACCTCGTTCTTAGGGAATGTGGTTTATTTTGTGCTGTATTTACACAACCCCAGTTACATATTTGTTTCTTTTTTCGATACCATGACGAGTTTATTCAATTAACATCTGGTCTTCAAATTATCTAATCTTAGATACCCTTCATAAGCGGCTAAGAGCGACTGAACACCTTTTTTTTAGCAAGCAATCGTATTCGATTTGATGATTTCTTAGTGTTTTGTTCATATCAAAACTGTCACAAAAAGAACGTGATTATTGTTAGTGAGACATAAGTGGTGTTTGAAATTCTTTTGGTCAGTTTACTCGTAGAAAACTAGATACCGCCCCTCTGCTTCTTAGATAGAAATTTACATGCTACCCCTCCCCCTCCCCCCCCCCCTCCCCTCACTCCCTACACCATACATACAGTTCATCGGTAGCCATTTCTACAAGCACATGTTCTACTCTCTTTTATTTTTCAGCATGCACTGCAACCCGGTGACGTAAAATAAGTGTCACGTAATCTGCCACGCTAGCCATTACTTGTAGGGCTTAGAATCATAACGCGTTAACTAAATGCTGTAGTGTACCAGGTTATCTAGAGGTTTACCCTAACCCTAACTTCACCCTTCATGCTAACCCTAAAGTCTCTGATCATTTTTTAAGTTTAATTTCTCAATCTGAGCCTAATTTTAGCTGATTTAGTTGCAATTTCAACCACTTTAGATCTAACTTATGACGAAAGGCATTGTTACTAAGAGTGAAATCGACGTACGTCAAAATGACATCGACCGTTTACGAAAGAAAAATAGCCTTCGCAGCGCCACGTTGTTGCCTTTAGTCTTTGTATCGTTACGTTTGTCGCTAGGGTACTATGATTTGTAACACTTACTGTGGTGAGATCCTTCTAAAAGTAACCATTGTATATTTTCATTTAGTGGTTTAAATAGGATACCCTAAGGCCTCGAGGCTAGCACCATTGCCTTGGTCGAGGACACACGTTACCCGCTTTTTCCACCTACTGATTTGAAAGAGGTTTTCGTGTCATTCTAGGATGTCTTAGTTTACTTAAAAGAATAATTCAAAGTTCAACCTCTGTATGTATTCGAAAGTAGGATAAATGGCACGGTGGGTTGGCTGGCAAACGCGCCCTAATATCAGCGTTGTGTTCGTCCAGTTGTGTGATGGAGGCAAACTATACATGGTAATATACATGGCAAAATATACATTTTTACTCCTCACGTTAGTAAAACTTATCGATGTATATATATTCATTACGCTTGGGGAAATTTTTGTTTCGCTTCGGCAATGGTCAGGGCAGGAGAAAAAATAAAATACTGTAGTGTGGGTCACTTGGTCTGTCACATTCCTTTGGCTTCGTCTATTGAAACTCTGGACGAAAGAGTACTTATCAACCAGTGCCGTGAGAGTTTGAAAAGTAATTATTAATTCTTTAGTTGAACTGGGGGAAAGAGCACTTAACCTGTCACGAACAGTTTCTCCCAAGGTAGCTAATATCATCCACAGCCTCCACGAAGGGATTAAAGCAACTGTCTGACTCGCGGTAGGAGGAGAAACAAATGATAACTTCGAAGTCTCATCTGATCTGCGCAAAGGATACATCCTAGCTTCATCACTGTTTCTCCTGTTTTCGCCTTTGTTGTGCGCCATGCTACCAAGAGCCTACCACCTGATGATGGCATCGGCATCAGACACCGAGCAAATAGCGACCTCTTCAACCCCAGGCGCCTACGCACTGGCCAAATCTACAACAATCAGCAAGCTCCTGTACGCAATGATGCTGGCTTTGGGAGAAACAAAACAGCCGCGAGTCCGTCCAGATTCTCATAAACCGTCTCAACAGCACTTGTAAGCAGTGGGGCTTGACCATCAGTAAAGAAAAGACGGAAGTGCTCCACCAGCAATCCGGTGTTCCCACAGCCACCCTGCCGCCTTTTTTCAAGACCCTGAGTGTTGGTCCGGCCGAAGTCGAACTTACGACCTCCCGCATGGCAGCCCGATGCTCAACCAACTGAGCCACTGTGTAAATAGTTCACCCTGAAATCAAAATGGATAGGGCTCGTTTCTGAGGAAACGAGACAAAAAACGAGAGCGCGAAATACATAATTAATTAGTACTGTATGCATAATGAATGAAGTATGGGCACCGGTACGCGAATTTTTCCAGAGGACACGCCGAGACGATGAAACACCTGCCCACTTGCGTACACATTTGTGTCTCCATTTGGCCAGGCCTTGACAACTCAGAGAAAATTACTTACCAGTAATTCCTACTATAGGTATCTTTGCTACTTTGCTACCAACTATTCACTTCTTTAACAACCAATATTGAGTTCCTCTAAGTCGAATTTCGTGTTCGTTCACGGTTTAGCAAATTCTTCGCCACGTTGTTTTCCGCTAAATCAAATTTGATGTTCCTTCAAGGGCACTGTAACGGGGCTTATGCGATTTCTGGTCAAAATGCAATCATTTTCACCTTTAATCACTTGGTTTCATTCAAATCGTTTCTGATGAACTTTTTTCACGAATTCAATCGAATCTAGATCAAAAATATTCGCCCAGAAAAGTTATTATCAATTTTATGTGAGTTTTACTACACGAAAACTTGAAAACGTTGGCCCAGCGTTTTGAAGTTTGCACACAACGCTATCCTGGTCATCAGTTGTCGAAAAAAGGTATAAAAAGACGTCTGTGCTTTGAAATAGGTATTTAAAGAAATTTTCGTAAGTATTTTGCGGCTGCTTTCAACCGCTGAATGTGCCATTTTCTTTTTCAGTGTGTTACTAAAAACAGAGTGACAGTGTATTTTTTCAGCCGTTTAGCGAATTCTTCGCCACGTTGTTTTCCTCTAAATCGAATTCAGTGCTCCTTTAGCTGCTTAGCGAATTGCTCGCCATGTTGTCAAATAGGCTCCAATTCCTTCCCCACATTTGCGACGTCAAAAGCTCTTTACACACCGAACAAGCACAATTTGCCGCTTTCGTAGCCTTCGCCTCCACGCGAAAACTACTTTAATTCATTTGCCCCGTCTTGCCCGGTCTAATTCCGAGTTACGCATGCGCATTATACCACTATTGCAAATTTGACGACAGCCATATATAGTCATTGCCATCTGTAGAAACTAAACTTGGGATCCTACAGCCGAAGTAATTACTATGCACTCTTACACACTGATAGTTTTTTTTTTACGGATTGAATAAATAAATAAATAACTCTAGCTGGTACTACATGCAAAGAAGGCCTGACCAATATACCTACAAAGTTTCTATTGGTCAGCTAGACATTAAGGCGTTCCTGCCACGCTTCGCGCCATGACGTAATAACGATTAAATTTCGGTGAAACCAGAGTAACTTTAAGAAATTGGTCATTCCTTAACTTTTTGAATCTGCAACACATCTGTTCAAACATGAAGCTTGCTCTTATTTTGTTTCTCCTCGTTGGAATTGTGTACGCAGTTGAAGAAAAGGGTAAAGGTAGGTTGCACAAAATTTTGTCTACAGTGACACATGGGGTTATCACTAAAAACGAAAACGTTTTATAGAACAAGGCTCAGTCTGAATCGATCAATAAGATTAAAAAAAAATAAATAAAACTTAGCGATTACAATATATTTTTCCATGTAGGTAGGAAAGTTTAGCTCTTCTTTCAGGTAATTCAGTGAAAGATTAGGCTTTTACAATTTAGACAATAACGAGAAAACTATAATTTTCTTGTGAAGGTGAATTAATCGACATGACACGAGCGTGGGACAAAGAAAAATTCTGAGTCCCCAACAGGAATCGAACCCATGACCTCCCGAACACCGGGCGGGCGCTCTATCCACTGAGCTACGAGAACTCATGGAGAGCAAGGTCATTTAACTGAGTTCTTATATGATAGGTGTCCTGCATACTGCTAGGATCAACGCTATCGAATTCATCGTGAGTAGTGATAAGTTAATAAAGATGGTGAATTTTAAGCTCGGTAATGAAATGTGAAGGTGAATTAATCAACATGACACGAGCGTGGGACAATGAAAAATTCTGAGTCCCCGACAGGAATCAAACCCATGACCTCCCGAACACCGGCCGGGCGCTCTATCCACTGAGCTACGAGAACTCACGGAGAGCAAGGTCATTTAACTGAGTTCTTTTATGTTCAGGTGACTCGAGCAAGGGGAAAAATGTCTCCGCGGACCAGCAGGCTCCAAGTCATAAAGCCGGTAATATAACCTTTGTTGCCCTACAATTGACTGTTGTTTACTATTCTATAACATGCTGTAACAGTTCATGAGATACATATGCATCGTTGTTCCACAAAATTGAGTTGTATAAACTATCCAGATGCGTAATCAAGAGTGAAGAGCCGGGAACGACTGGGATTCACAAAACAGATGGTCAAGGGAGGTTACAGAACAAAAAAATATGGATGTTGAAATTGTGATGGAAGGAAGTAACCAGGGTCATTTATGATTCAGGTGTGGAAATTGAAACACCTACTGACCGTACAAATGATTACCCGTTGATGACTATCATAAGCGGCGTCTAACAAGAAAGCGGGTTATTTTAGAGTAAATCTTTAAGGTTTTCTTTTCTAATGGCTTAACTTTAATTTGGATTGAAAACTGTCATCTAGTAAGCGGTGCACTGCCTGGTTATATTTTGTTTATCTGACTATACTCGGTTTGAAATTCGCCTTAATTATTTGATTTCCGTAACTTACGATCAGTTTGTTTCCATTTTCTCTGTCGAGTTTCTTATCTTTCTTAATTGTTTTGTTTTTTGTTTCCTTTTTTTTTTTCAGAATGCGAAACTCAAAGCCAAAGGGACCATTACTGTTTAAATGGTGGAACTTGTTTCCGTCTTCCTGACCTGGCCACTGGTCCCCTTTGCCAATGCACAAGGAAATACGTCGGTACTCGTTGTGAATATGTTGCACTCCCCGACATGTAACAAGCTCGTAATCGTCAATTGAAAAAAAGATGTTAATAAAGTGTACTCTAAGTGATAAAGAGAAAACTGTGTAACGACCTATCAGCTTGAAATCTCTATCAAATCGTAAAATGCGCGCAAGCGTCATAAATGGGCTATTACTCGGGCTTCCGTAGGAAAGCCCGAGTCATAAAATGCTAGCGTTTTGGTCGCCAAAGAGGGGGTCATGGTCTAGGCGTTGCATGCGTAGACCATGGAAACTGGGGACGAGAAACGCGACATTGCTCGCTCTTCGTGACAGAATGCGGTGTTTTGCGAAGAAAGTTTTGGCAAGAATCGCGCCTTATACGTTCATCTCACATACAAAGATGTCGATCGTTTTCAGAAAGGGTCGGTCCACGAATAATATTGTTTGAAAGCCAGCCAGGTAAGCAAAGTTCACGCTCGAAACGTTCTCGTGAGATAACAACTGAGCCGATTGCGGTCTGAGTTCAATCTACGAAAACAATGGCAAAAAATAGGCAGTCAATGACGGTATGTGGCAACTGCTGTTATTATTTAGAACATTGCAGCAGCAAAAGAAATCATATTCCAATAAAACGAGCTAAATACGAAAACGTTTTTGGACTCGTAGCTCATTAAAAACATGCGACTTGTTTCTGGCACCGCGCAAAATATGTCGATCTCCAAAGTTGTAAAGATAAGACTTTCGGTAACTTGAATTAAATATCTTACCTCCAAGTTAGTTGGCTTTCTAGTGGGGTGCAGGAAAAAAATAACTTGTGAATTTGGAGGCATATTGTGCGGGGAATTGTGCGGGATTATTGACGAACCAATGTTCTTGCCGAGTCCTAAGGAAAATCTGCATTGACGATAGTTTAGCCAGTTATTTCACTAGTAGTTCAAATATATTTAGCAGTCTTAGCAATCGCCAATTCTTTTAGAAAACTGTGTCTGACTGCAAAAGAAAATCATGCTGCGTGACATGAACTAGACGAGCATGAATTCAAACCAAAATAAATAGCAAAACAGAATGCTGCATCTTCCCTCATAAATGAGAGTCCTTTTTAAAAATACGCCTGTCTTGATTCAATAAAAATATGTAGCTTGAATATTTCTTCATAAACTGCCTTAAGGGTCGCAAATTCTTGGAAGTTATCCGCAAAATACACAACTTGAAAGTTTATGCAAATTATGTACAATGCAATTTGAGCCTAGTCACAGGACTGTTGTTTTCGCGAAGGAGTTTATCGTGATTCGTTTTGGCTCTCTCGAAAGGGATTATTCGCTCTCCAAAGGAGATATGACTCTTGAAAAGGGTTTAAGATCTCAACACGGCAAAGATGTTATGCTATACAATTTACTCGGATCGCCACGATCAGTAAACAAACTTCGCACAATTTCTACTAGCATGTACAAAATAATCGCCATAAGTTGTAAGAAGACCTCCAAAATTCTTTCCAAACAACTTCTCCATCAATGCGTAGATAGCTGTGCTTCATTCTTGAACCAAAATGGTTTAAACTCACAACTTGCGATAGGATGAGGAGGATACTCAACGAACCAACTTGAATGGTAAATATCTAAGCGGAACTCTTGTGATATAATATCCTGATACTTTAATTTGCTTTCACTGTGTCCAATACGCGTTTTCGTAAAGTACGATTTGATACTGTGGTACGAAGCCCAAGTAAACGCTCTAAGAGCGTCTAGTTGAGATGAAAGCCGTTAATCACTTGTTCTTGTCTCTGACGGACTTGTGACTGCTGACCTTAGCTGAAATCGTTCATTGTAAAGAGGCTCTAGTCGTGGCTCGGATTAACGGCTGTTGCGCACCTTACTGGTGTGTAAAGTCAATAGGTCCCGCATGCCATCATGTCTTCGTGAATCTAATTACGTGCACCTCTGGACATAAGTGCGACAGTTACCTGTTTACTATACACCAAGAAATGCCCACGAGAATTCATGATTTCGGGAGCAAGTATTTCAGCAGGGGGAGCACTATGTGGCATCCCAAAAAACGGCTTTTATAAATCAGAGACACTGCATCCAGGGGTGCAAATTGTGGGACACACGGTTCAACATTTGTTGATCAACAAATGTGGCAGCTCTTGTACAACAAATGTTGAACAGTGTGCCATGCGATGGTCAAGGTTGAATGCTGAAATAGGCCGTTCAACATTATGAACGTTGTTATACGCAGTTGAATGAAAATAGAACGAAGCTCTGTTCCGTTCAACAAGTTACTGGAACATAGTTCAACATTTTTTTAAGCAATAAATGTTGCTCAATGTTGAACCTTGTGTCACCAGCTTAGGTCCCATTTTACCTTAGTTTCAGTAGCCACACACTCTCCGTGAGTGTTTTCATATTTTGTTTTGGTCATGTCTCTCTCTTACCATTAGCTACCATTGATAGGAAACTTGTTTGTCCACGGTTATCAGTACATGGGAACCGGCGCGCATTTGAAAAAACGACTGAAGCGTGGAGGTTCAGGCATCAATCGATTGGACAAGATCGCCAAGCAACATGACATCGACTACCGTCAGGCCAAGAATTTGCAAGACAAGTGGAAAGCGGATCAGAAAATGATCAAGGCCATCGACAGGTTACCCGGGAGTAAAACCATGACCGAAAGCCTAGGATTGTTAAGAAGATTATGCAAGCCAAAAAAAGACTCAAGTTGTAAACTTTTGCAGAACGCATTTGAAAAATACGTATATAAAGAGTCGTCCCCGTCATGCATCTTCATTCTTCACAATATCACAGCGGAAAGCAGCGCTCAGTAACGTAAGCTTTCCAAGCATGTCGATGTTAAGCAACAAAGATGTCAACGGTTATCCACTGCAAGGCTACGATCCCGTCCCCAAACGTCCTAAAGCTAAACCTAAAGAAACCTTGAGCGATCTGGTCAAGTTGTTGCAAGAAGCCAACGAAAGAGAAGAAGCCGCTAATCAATGCGCGGAACTTTGACATCGAGCTTACCTGGAGGTCAAGCAAGAGTATTTAGCTTTTAAGTACGAGGATCTGTGATCATCTTGCAAAAGACACAAAGACGAGACCAAAGCGGGTGACACAATCTGCCTGTGTAAAGAGTGTTCCACTGTGGACGAAACCCGAAAGAGTTTGGAATTGAAACTAGAAAAAGGAAGTCAAGAACTCAGTTACTGGCGAACCAGAGTGTTACGAAACCTTATTGAGTGAACATTTCCAACATGACAGAAAAAAGTGACGATGGTCCCCACAAGAGAGTTTGAACCTTTTCTTTATTACAGAGACGTTTATAATGATACCCTTTATTGGATAAAGAAAGCAATAAAATTAAAGTAAAACATAAGTAGTTTCCGTCTCTTCCATACTAACGAATACGATTGTTTGGTGATGGTTCAATGCTCATGGGTTTCGTGATCAGAACCCTAATGATAGTCCATGATTCCAGTCAATTCGTATTTCCTTTCCCTGGCCACGACTCTCTGAGCCAACTCTTAGTACGTTTGAATCCGTTCTCTAAAATCTGTTTCTTTATAGGCAGTGACAATGGACCATACTTTTCGATAACTGTCACACTCGAGGACACGTTTCATGGCGTCGTAATCCACGCCATCATACTCATCCATGAACTGGAAATGATGTTCGCAGATTTTGATGAACATCACGAACCAGGGAGCTTCACTTCAATTAATTCGCAGCATCTTGCCTCAATTGATGTCATCAACGAACTCTGTTACTGAATCTTCCTTGCATAAGCCGCACTAGAAATCTAGTAAATATAAAAAAAGACGCAATAGCTCTTATTCTCGTATCAGAAGGAGTATCCCCCCCTTTAAAACTGTCCAACCTACTCTCTCACCAAAGCTCGACCTACGTGAAGACCTTCCCGGGGGCGACAGTGGAAGACATGTCCGATTATGTGATGCCCTCACTCCGCAGAAAGCTTACAGAGGTTATTCTCCATGTTGGTATGAATGATGTTAAGACCTCTGAACCTCGAGAAATTGCTGAAGGGATTGTTAACCTCGGATTGAAGATTCAAAACCACTCTCCAGACTGCAACATAACAATTTCGTCTTTAATTTTGAGAGCAGACGACAATCTCGACTGCAAAATCAATGAGGTCAACAGAATCGTAAACCGCTTTGCCAAGCAATATGCATGGAGAACGATCTCTCACTCTAACATCAAGAGAGAGCATCTCAACGCTAGTGGGCTGCATTTGAACGTGCAAGGTACAAAGCTATTAGTTAAAAATCTTGTTTGTCATTTAAACCTATGACAAGCAACTTGCTCGGATCTTGAAGGGTCTCCTTCAAGCCCCTCTTCTCACGTCCATTCTGTCCCTCCTAATATATTTTCCTTCAATACTCAAACATTGATTCCTAGCAAACGTGGCTTTAAAATGGCCTGCTTAAACATCACTAGTCTCCCGAGACATATCGACGAGCTTCGCGTCATTTTGCATAGTAAACGCCTCGATTTGCTAGCAGTCGATGAAACTCGATTACATGAAATTATCGCCGATAATGAGGTCAGTATTGATGGTTACGATATCGTTGGCCGCGACCGACCGCTAAACGGCAGAAATGGAGGTGGGGTTTGCTTTTATGTTCGTTCTAATATTAATTATAATGTTCGCAAGGACCTCGTATTTGACCAACTTGAAAGCCTTACTATCGAAATTAGCAAACCAAGAAGCAAGTCTTTTATTGTTGCTACATGGTATAGACCTCCCAATTCACCTTTTGAATTATTTTCTGATTTTGAATCCTTTGTTGGAAAGCTGGATGCTGAAGGGAAAGAGTATTACCTTATGGGCGATCTTAATTGTAATATGCTCTCATCATCTCTGAATAATGTAAATACCCAGGCGTTACTAAACATTACTGATATTTACAATCTAAAACAACTTATTAACAGTCCGGGATCGTTATCAGATTTGATAACCTCGACCAAAACAAACCATTAACCAATCGCTGCGCAAGTTTTCGTTCACGTGACATTATTTGGAAGCAACAGTGTATAATTCAATATGGCGGTCGACGGGGCGCTGCGATGAAAGGAGTTACTTTTTTCACAACATCACAATGCAATTTCAATTAATTGTAATTGTATGTTTGCTTCGCAATAGGTTACTGGATCATGGAATAGAAACAGAGATGTATGGAAGAAAACTGTCTTTGTCCAAAAGCTACAGCGAAAAGTTTCATTTTCAAATAGACACCGTATAATATTTGTTCCGAGTAAAAACACACGAAGGTAGACAACAGTTATTCTGTTCACAAAAGCGTTGTTTATTGATACTAATATGATAGCTTCTATTTCCACTCAGGCTTCATTTTCTTGGTAGTTGGCGAAGCTGGCTGTTCAACAGTCTGTATAAAATATAAACGAAACACTAACAGTAAATACATCTTGCGTTCACAAATTGACACTGAACAAGTTGCTTCTATATTCCAAGCGGAGAGCTGTAACTGAATTTCGTTCAATTTGCATGAGCGAAGCGTGGTTAGGACCGAAACATCTCCTACTATGATTCATTACTATGAAATGGAAATAACAGTATCGAAACAGTTCGCGACCCTCCCTCTGTCGACCTCTGTCCAGATATACTGAAGATAGAATAGCTTACCTCGATGGCCATATCCCATCCCACGCCTAATTCCATTTCTGCGATTGCTAATTCAATCCCCTCCGCCGTATTGTACATTTCGTTTCCATCTTTGATGCACTGGAGTTCTCTTTGTCGTTGTGGGCTCGCCTGATATGGTTCTGGCACAACAACAAAAATATAGCAGGTATATTTACTTTAATTCGTGATACACCTCCGTTCAGTGGAATGGGTACATGCAACACTTTATGTCGTGAGATGTGACAGTAAACTTGGAAGTCTTGGCATTTCCGGAAAAAAATTGTTTTAGTTGTAGATCAGTAGTCTATTGTGCATTCGGTGATATGGAAAAACGCTTTTAATGACCGATTCATATAAAAGAAACTATAATTCAAGTAATATGTTTTCGTACCATAGTTCACTCGCTAAATCCAACAATAAGCTTCATTTTATAACGACCGGTGTGCCAGAAAACTGACCTAGTTTGGCCGGCATTTCCGGAAAATATTTCAGGACCGCGAGTTGTTGAAATTGACTCTAAAATATAGGCAACTTACCCTTTAACGTGATTGTCGATTTTCCCGCAGTCCGAAAGGTGTTTTAGTTCCCTGTTTATGAAGTATTGCACCCGGCCAATCTGTCTTCCAGCAACTTCTCTCAAAGTGTAATTTTTCTTAGCGCTCTTGGATACCAGACTGTGGCACGTCTAGAAGTGTCTCGGGTATTTCTCTAATTTCCGGCAAAACACAACGAAGTGCGAACGAGTCTTTGTTTCCAATTTTCAGGAAGGACATGAAAAGGAGTTCCTTCTGGCCCCTTGATTTTGACCTCATGGTAACCGTTCAAAAGAAAATAAACAACTAATGTTAGATTCGCAAGTGGTTTCCCGACCACCTGGACTGCCGTACCATGAATCGAGCGACTCACTAAGAGCTATGATTTTTTCTGAAGGGGCTTAGATGATTTATGTAAGTTACTTTTACGTACCCCATGATTTTGCCACCAGTAATTCTTAAAGTTGAATGGTGCGTGTCTGTCAGGCCTAAAAGGAACGAAAATTTTATGCTGCAAAACTCGACAACAATAAACCTACCCTATGTAATGACCAAGCTATATCCACAAAATCGACATAATTTTGCTATTTTGATTCTATGGGTACCAGCATCCGCCATCTCAATACCTAGGAACATATCGATTACAGCTGTAAATATGGCCGCCGTTACGAACAACACATCGCAAATCAAAACGCCCCCGTGCACTTTTTTCACAGATCGTGCACAACACTAAAAACACGTTAAATCCCAAGAATATGGCGTGAAGATTAACCACATATTTTTTGTGATTTTCGCAAAAATCTCCAGGTAACTTAAATCTAATGACAAAATGAAAAACATACCTGGTTTGGATGCAAAATTGCAAGCGCTGTTTCACTTTACGAGTAGCATTTTACATCGTTTACGCTGGTCTTCAACCGCCATCTTCAAAACACGTAAGGCTCCTTCTTTTCTGGTAATTATCGAATAGAATTATGGGTAAATTACCCGAGTATAATCGAACAAATAACGAGCAAAGCGAAGTGAATACGAAAATTCCCGGTTTTTGAAATGGCTGCCATGTTGTGACGTCACATGGTTATCAAATCTGATAACGATCCCGGACTGATTAATGAACCGACAAGAGTAACGCCTGTGAGTAGCACTTTAATTGATGTTATTTTCACTAGTCACCCGGACAATGTATCTTGCTCTGGAGTATCTCATGTCGGAATCAGTGACCATAGTTTGATCTATGTTTTTCGTAAAATTTCATTGCCATCCGCCGTCAAGGGAAATAGTACTGTTTCGTATAGGCAATTTAAAAATTTCGATCGTTATAGGTTTCGGTCGGACATCTTGGCTCAACCGTGGGCTGATCTCATGGGAATGGATAACCCCAATGAAATGTGGTCGAAATGGAAAACTTTGTTCTTAGTAGTGTGTGATCTGCATGCTCCACTCCACACTAAATACGTTCGTGCTTCTAAAAGTCCATGGATTACTCCTGAGCTTAAGAATTTGATGTATCGGAGAGAACGTCTTAAAATTATGGCTTTGCGGACTGGCGATCCAAGTGATTGGAATAATTTTAAGAAGTTGCGTAATGAAGTGAACAATGAGATCAAGAATGTAAAAAAGTCCTATTATTATGAAACTTTTGAAGCTTACAATGGAAATTCGCGCAAGACATGGGAAACTATCAATGAGGTGACACGCCGCAAATCGGATAAAGCTGCAATTAACGAGCTTGAGCTCAATGGAACGAGAATAACGAATTCGACCGAAATCGCACAGGGTTTTAATAAATTTTTCGCAGAAATCGGTCCCGAACTGTCCAGGGATATAAAGGAAGTCGGCACCTCTTTCGATCAATATATTTACCAAACCAGCAACTGTTTTAGTTTCCAGCGTGTGACTCAATCGCACGTTTTGTCCCACCTGAATAAATTATGCAAGAGAAAGGCTACAGGTCTCGATTCTGTGTCAGCAAAACTTCTAAAAGAATGTCCGGATTTAATCTCCTGGTCACTCGCTCTGATATTCAACCAATCGATCGATACTGGTATTTTTCCTGATGAATGGAAAAATGTAAGAATCACGCCTCTTTTTAAGAAAGCAGGAAGTAGGAGTGATCCTTCTAATTATCGACCGATCTCGATTATCCTGGTTGTGGCCAAGGTTTTCGAGCGAATTATTTATGATCAGTTGTATCATTACCTAAATGAAAATAATCTTCTCAGTAGACACCAATCCGGTTTTCGCTCGCTTCATTCTACAGTTACTGCATTGATTGAAGCGACTGATAATTGGTCTTTAAACATCGATCGTGGCTTTATTACTACTGTTGTATTTTTAGATCTTAAGAGTGCCTGCCTGTAAAAATCAGACAAATTCTTAATTTCGCGGCAAGGGTCGAAAATTCGATTTCGCTCATATTCTTATGGTAGATAGGCTAGGGCATGACAAAAACTACTGGATAGTTTTTTTGGCAAAATATCCTTTTATTGCAAAGAAATATGCAAATTACCAAACTCCGTTAAAATCGTCATTTGACGCACCATTTTATTACACAAGTTTGAGAGCCTCGCATGCAAAACCACATCATTCTTCCGTCTTTAAAACACCCAAATATTTTTGTGCAATGTTTAAATGCGTACTGGGGTGATTTTAGGGAATGTTGCGTTGTCTTTTTGGGTGCAAAATAATTAAATTTCGAAGACATGTATTTCATTCACTTAAAAGTACTTCGTGGATATAATTAATTTTCACCATGTGCGAAACCTTCAAATGGATCAAGCTTCTGGTGGTTGAATCGCAGAAGGATGGTCTACAGATTCCTGTAAAAATTTCTTTGGGCAAATGATTGTGAGCGACGCGAGAACTTTTCAAAGTACGTCAAAAATGCAAATATTTGACCATCCGTCGTCAAATTTCAATTTACGGGTTAGACGTATATTTTAGCATGTACCTATGATAAGTTGAAATAGACACAGAGCTGATAATTTCGAAATGTTCTAACCTTATTTGTTGTAAAAGGCAGGTCCAAAGCCGATTTGACGTGTTTCTAGTCGATCTCTCACCATTCGTCGCACATAAAGCTGAAGTTTGCTTTTGTTTACACAAGGTTAACGTCCGATGTACATCGCCTACTGTCAACCTATTATTGTTCGAATACTATGAATCTGTGACCATCTTTCTGCGCTTATGAACATCACTGCATCTAAGTATAAAACGGCTGAGTCATTTGTAGATAGTTGCTTGTTTTACGCTTCGCCAAAATATTGCGTTTGATCGATTGCTGACCATTGCTGATAAGCGTGTCGGCGCAGCACAATCTTACAGCCGTTATTTGTGCGTCACGCAATGCTGTCACGGCATATGCTGCACATTTTGATCTATTTTGTATAGAGTACTCTCAGGATAAGTGAAACAATTTAATCATTGTTCATCTGTTTGTTCATATATATAATAATATGTGTATATTTATATAATCGTGTTCTATAGTGTACGTGGCGTCGGTCCAAATCGCGTTTGTTGTACGTTCTGACGTTTCAGACAACAGCTGATAAAGCTATTGCCTGTACTCACTAGAATTTTAAGAAAATCGCCATAAACAAATTATAGATCAATGAAGCAAGAACTAGCTGAAATAAAAATAGGAAATCACAACGTCTCTAATTCGTGAGAAAAACAGACTAAATTTAATTAGTAATTACGTGAGTAAATAGCCCTGGCCATGCCATGTTATTTGGCGTATTTTGTTTGCTTAGTGGCGAGGCATTGGTATGCAACAGAAAATAGTGGACTGTTGTCAATACAGTCCAAAATTATCGTTAGTAAAATATTGTAAGTAAGACACCTATTGGCCGGTTACCTCCGCGGCCACCATTTGGTCATTCCGAAAAGGGTTTCATTATTGTCTTTACCCCTGTTAAGCGGCCACCCAAAATTTAAGAACTTTGTTTTGGAAAGGGCGATGGCAGATAAGAGTCTGAAACTGAAGGTGCATGACCAGTGATAATTCAAACACACGTCTATCATGATTGTCTTGAATTGACTCCGTGTTCACCAAGAAATTTATAGCCCGACAGTGAAAAATTAAATATTCAAGGTACGCCAACCTCTATTTAAGCGGCTAGCTCCATTAAGCGGTCACCATCCATTTCCCCGAGGGTAGCCCATTGTATTACATGTAAACCAAAAATAATTGCATTGCGCGAAAACACCTACGTATGAGTTTAGCGTTACAGTATTACGCAGGGCATATAGGTAGCGGTGGTCCAGTAAAAGATAACAACAGGGGCAATGGTAAACTATTCATTCTTTTCATTTCTTAATTCAATCTCTTCCTGCTCAACACGATTGTGTGCTCCCAGTGATTCTAAGCCTTACGGAGCCTTACGTATTAGGATAGAAATTGTCCTACCCCTACCCCCTAAAATGGGATGGCAGCATTGCGTGACGAACAAGGAACCGCTGCAGGCAAGGATTCAAGCCATCAAACCATGATCTTCAAACGTAATATTTTGGTGTAGTGCAAAGCAAGCAACTATCTACAAATGACTTAGCCGTTTTTGACTTAGATGCAGTGGTGATCATATGTGTCGAAAGAGGGTCACAGATTCATGGTATTCGACCGTTAAATAAGTTGACAGTTGGCGATGTACATCGGACGTTATGTAAACAAAAGCAAACTTCTACTTTATGTGCGACGAATGGCGAGAGAAACACGTCAAATCGGCCTTGGACCTGCCTTTTACAGCAAATGAGGTTAGAACATTTCGAAATTATCAGCTCTGTGTCTATTTCAACTTAACATAGGTCAAGTCATGTGGCGCATGCTAAAATATACGTCTAACCCGTAAATTGAAATTTGACGACGGATGGTCAAATATTTGCATTTTTGACGTACTTTGAAAAGTTCTCGCGTCGCTCACAATCATTTGCCCAAAGAAATTTTTACAGGAATCTGTAGACCATCCTTCTGCGATTCAACCACCAGAAGCTTGATCCATTTGAAGGTTTCGCACATGGTGAAAATTAATTATATCCACGAAGTACTTTTAAGTGAATGAAATACATGTCTTCGAAATTTAATTATTTTGCACCCAAAAAGACAACGCAACATTCCCTAAAATCACCCCAGTACACATTTAAACATTGCACAAAAATATTTGGGTGTTTTAAAGACGGAAGAATGATGTGGTTTTGCATGCGAGGCTCTCAAACTTGTGTAATAAAATGGTGCGTCAAATGACGATTTTAACGGAGTTTGGTAATTTGCATATTTCTTTGCAATAAAAGGAAATTTTGCCAAAAAAACTATCCAGTAGTTTTTGTCACGCCCTAGCCTATCTACCATGAAAATATGAGCGAAATCGAATGTTCGACCCTTCCCGAGTTATTTTCCATTTTTATGGACAGGGACTCTTAAGAAGGCTTTTGATACTGTGGATCACTCTATTCTTCTCTCAAAATTACAAGCTTATGGTATTCAGGGTTCCACAAACCAATGGTTCTGCTCTTATTTAAAAAACCGAACCCAAACGTGTCTTGTAAACGGGAATAAATCGTCCAAAATGTTCCTTCGCTGTGGTGTTCCACAGGGAACGATTCTTGGGCCCCTTTTATTTCTATTGTATATAAATGATTTGCCTAATTGCCTCCAGCATTCCCAACCAAGGATGTACGCCGATGACACTAGTATTACTTTTGCTGGTAGTGACGTTGATGAAATAAATAGTTGTATTAATCTTGATTTGGAGAGAATTCGTGTGTGGCTTGCAGCCAACAAACTAACTTTAAATATGACAAAGACAGAATTCCTTCTGATTGGTTCCAAGCAAAGGCTTTCAAATTTTACAGTGAATCCTACTGCTAATATCAACCAGTTTCCGATAAAACGAGTCTCGACTGTTAAATCCTTAGGTGTACACATTGATGGCTTGGGAGTGTCATATCAATGAGCTTTCCAAAAAGATTGCTTCTGGCATTAGCGCCATTAAACGTATTAGGTATTCGGTCCCATATAAGACTTTACTTTCCGTTTACAATTCATTAGTCCAACTTCATCTCGATTACTGCAGTTCGGTGTGGGGATCCTGTTCTAAAACTCTTTCTCAAAAGTTACAAAAATTACAAAATCGGGCAGCACGCGTCATAACTTTTTCAAATTACGATCGTAATACTGATGAATTGTTGAGGATGGTCAACTGGGTTAAACTGGACCGTCAACGCCTTGTTAATAAATCAATAATGATGTACAAGATTGTAAATAATATGGTTCCGGAATATCTTTGTTCACGCTTTGTCTTCCGTTCCGATACTTTGACTTATAAGCTAAGAGATAGTGATGGTACGCTTGCTATCCCACAGCCCCACACTAATTACTGTAAAAGAAGTCTTTCTTACAGCCGAGTTGTACTATGGAATAGTCTGCCCTTGAATATTAGACAATCGCTCTCCCTTAATCAATTTAAATCTAAGTTGAAGAACTATGATTTTGACAGCGGTCTTATATAAATTTTATTTTGTTTTTATACACGGCTTCCTTGTAAAGCAGGTTTTTATCATTTCTCTCATTCTAGTAGTTATTTACAATATTAAATTAGTTAGGTAGTTAGATTTATTTAAATTAAATATTGTATAGTCCTGAAGGAAATACCGTGTCTAAATAAAGATTTTACCTTTACCTTTACCTTTTTCCATGACCTCAGTGCTCAGAGAGGAGGAGGGGGATGGGGCATCGTCTTTTTTCTAGAGCCAAGAGTACATAAGGCGTCGTGTAGTGGGCCAAATTCAAACTTCCCAGCATGGACTCTAAAAGAGATTAACCCTTTCACGTCAGGTCATTCGTCACGAGAAAGAGACTGGTGATGTGAGTATTATTGTTTTGTCATGAATATTTAACAACCGTCCTAGGGAACTAAAACACTCTTATTGCCTTTGCAGATACTCAGTCACTGGGATAA